>NC_056740.1:50716613-50724113 GCF_019279795.1 Protopterus annectens | reverse complement strand
GGGTATTCCAAACAGTTTACCCAGGTTGGGTGAAGGAACAGACATAAACATATATTCATCAAAAGAAATAGCTTTAGATAAATGTAAGTTTTTTAAAACTTTATCAACTTTAGAGAAATGTTTATGAACAATTTTAATATCAATACATTCAAAATATTCATTGTTTAACAGTGTAGATTCAATTTTATGGACATACAAGTCCTGTTCCATAAGAACTAAACCACTGCCTTTATCTGCACGCATAATGCGTAAGGTTTTGTCTTTGGCAAGCTCAGATAAAGACATTCTTTCTGAATGAGACATATTAAACCATTTATAAGAGTTTGTTGAATTGCATAAATGTCTAAAGTCCATTTCGCAGACTTTTAAAGTATGGAAGTATGTAAAGATGGGTTATATAAGCTTTTAGGTTTTAATGTAGTAATGTTATTGGAATCAATAGAGTCATCAGAAGAAACACTGTAATCAGAATCGTGAGTTTCATTTAAACTCTGGTTATGTGTATCAGTGCTAGAATGAATAAGACTTAAATTTAATTTCCTAACATAAAGTTTCAGATCAAGTAATAAATCAGGTAAATGTGCACGTTGTGCAGGGATAAAATTAAAACCTTTATAAAGCACTTGTAATTGTTGTTCTGAAAATGTGCGAGTAGTAAGATTAAATATGTCAGTATTCATATGTTTTAATGAATTGAGAATGTAAGAGGTAAGGGAGTGAGTGCATGTATAAGAAGGTAAAGAAGGAGAATTGGTATTAGTTAATAAAGAGTGTGAATGTACTGAAATATTATTATTAAAAGAAGAGTGTGAACAAGTATGTGTGGAAACACTAGGAAATGTATGATTGGGATGTAAGGAAGTAGTTAGCGATGCAGGGAACTCCTGGTGACTATTTTTAACAACTCTGATTCTAATTCCTGTAAAAGTGACATCTACAAGTTGGAAAGACTTATCAAAGTCTTTAAGAACATTGAGTATGACATTCTTTACATTGAGTCCTGCATTATTAACAAAGTTGTCCCTCAAGGACTGAGATACTCCAAATTTCCTAATATTGCTTCGTCCAATTCTACTTTGTTTGAGTCACTAAAATCTTTATTTAACGAGACTGGATTGAAACTGTTATCTTTACTTAACAACGATAACAGGTCTACACTTCTTGAACTAAAGAAACATATTGACACTTTAAATTTCTCTGTTTTAAGTCATAATGACTTCACGATGCATGAACATCTTTATCGTGGCATTACTTCTCGAGTGGAAAGGCATGTCTCTTCACTTATTCTTAGGAAAAAGAATAAGCTTCAAAGAGACTTACTACAATATAAAAATAACAGTGCTTATACCATTAACAGTCCCAATAAGTTTTTAAAAATTATACAGACTTTGCCACGCACTAATCTAACTTCAAGATTTCATAACTTTAACACTGATGGTTACCATGACTACCAGCAACGCTTTCAGAAGTCCAAGAAAACCGCGTACTCCACCTACGCTGATGCTGTCAGAACAAACCTTCGCAGTGCTTCTACTTCCACCTCACCTAATCCACAACCGTCTTCACGTTCCAACGATCTCACCTTTAATAAAGGAATACAATGTACTTCCACCAACACTGATATCGAAGAGGTTTCTAATATTTCCACTTTTATACCTGCTTCTCGATCACCACTTACGCCCGATAATGTTCATGCTCCCATACCTGCTAAATGCCCTTTTGCTCAACCATTTGCTTTGTCTCCAGCCAACAATTCTGATTTTTTGCAAATGCAAACGAACAACCCACCATTTCCCTGCCAGAACGACAACTTCATCCAATTGTTCAGAGGCAAAGGTAGAGGAAAACCAAGAAATCAACAGACAAGCAAGAGACCTTTATATCTTCGGTCTCCTACCTCAAAAATAGTCACCAGGAGTTCCCTGCATCGTTAACTACTTCCTTACATCCCAATCATACATTTCCTAGTGTTTCCACACATACTTGTTCACACTCTTCTTTTAATAATAATATTTCAGTACATTCACACTCTTTATTAACTAATACTAATTCTCCTTCTTTACCTTCTTATACATGCACTCACTCCCTTACCTCTTACATTCTCAATTCATTAAAACATATGAATACTGACATATTTAATCTTACTACTCGCACATTTTCAGAACAACAATTACAAGTGCTTTATAAAGGTTTTAATTTTATCCCTGCACAACGTGCACATTTACCTGATTTATTACTTGATCTGAAACTTTATGTTAGGAAATTAAATTTAAGTCTTATTCATTCTAGCACTGATACACATAACCAGAGTTTAAATGAAACTCACGATTCTGATTACAGTGTTTCTTCTGATGACTCTATTGGTTCCGATAACATTACTACATTAAAACCTAAAAGCTTATATAACCCATCTTTACATACTTCCATACTTTCTTTTTCAAAAGTCTGCGGAATGGACTTTAGACATTTATGCAATTCAACAAACTCTTATAAATGGTTTAATATGTCTCATTCAGAAAGAATGTCTTTATCTGAGCTTGCCAAAGACAAAACCTTACGCATTATGCGTGCAGATAAAGGCAGTGGTTTAGTTCTTATGGAACAGGAGTTATATGTCCATAAAATTGAATCTACACTGTTAAACAATGAATATTTTGAATGTGTTGATATTAAAATTGTTCATAAACATTTCTCTAAAGTTGATAAAGTTTTAAAAAACTTACATTTATCTAATGCTATTTCTTTTGATGAATATATGTTTGTCTGTTCCTTCACCCAACTTGGGAAAATTGTTTGGAATACCAAAAATTCATAAAAATCAAATTGATCCTCCTTTTAGACATATTATTTCCAATAAGAAAACAAAAACAGAAAAGATTGCTCAATATTTGGATACTATACTTAATCCTTTGGTTCAGGCTACATCTTATTATCTGAAAGATTCATGGACATTTCTTAATGATTTGTATACTAATAGTAATGGCCTATCTGATTGTATTTTTGTAACTCTTGATGTTGAAGGTTTATACACTAATATACCTCATTCAGGTTTACTCCTCTTTAAAACATTTTTAAACAAGTACACTAACTTTTCAACCTCTAAAATCAATACCTTACACACCTTAGTTGAAATTGTACTTGATAACAATTTCTTTTTCTTCAACAATCACATTTACAAACAAGTAAAAGGAGTTGCTATGGGTTCTATTGTTGCACCTTCATTTGCTAACATTGTATGTTAAGTTGTCAATCTCGCCTTCATTCTTGCTGGATGGGTTCGGAGCCGATCCTCGGCTCCGACTAGGCACTTGCTTTAGCTCGAGAACTCCTTTTACCAGCTCGAGGCAACCCTATATCCCATGATGCAAGGTGGAACTACCTCAGATCTTGTTTGCCGCTTAGCGAAAGAGGTCTCCTTTGCCAGCTGAGGTAAGTTTTTTCTTAGTGAAATAAGAAAAAGTGTAGTTAGGGGTTTATTTTTTCCCTGTTAGTGTTAGTTTAGTCTGTACTTAGTTACAGCCCACCCCATTCCCTTCCTTTCAAACTTTTTATAAATTTTAGTCTAAAGTTCTTTAGTCAGGCCTAGTTCCCCATTGGTTATTCCCTTCCTGTGTGTTTGTGTAAGGGATTAATTTGTGTGTTTGTTGGGACTGTTTGTGTTTCTCCCTTCTAGGATGTCAAAAGAAGGCAAGGTCTCAGGCTTCAAGAAGTGTGACTAGTGCTGTCAGAAAATGTCTCTGACAGACGGTCACACTTCTTGTGTTTATTGCCTGGGGCCTTTGCACCTGCAGGACTCCTGTGCGTTGTGTCATGCTTTTAGCCAGAGAGTCCTGCAGGAAAGGAGGAACAAATTAATCCTCCGAGGTTTACTTAAACCTGAAGGTTCTCCTCCTAAGTCAGGGTCAGGAAACCTCTTAAGCCACCGAAGGTTCAGGCTACAGTGTCCAAGCCTCCTCCGGTGGCTCCTGCTCCGTCGGAGCCGATCGGCCCGGCTGGAGTCGATACTTCTTCCATTCGAGTAGTGGGTTCGGTGCCGCCGCCCGATACCTGACTACTGTGGCCTTGTCGGCTCCGGCTGGAGCCGACACTGTATCAGCATCGGAGCCGAAATCCTCGGCTCCATCTGGAGTTCTAGGGACTTCGGCTCCGATGGCTTCGACCCGAAGAGATCTCGGTCCCCTCTATTATGAGTATCCATTCGCCCGGGATCTCCTCTTTGTCGGAGCGGAGCCATCGGAGCCGATCTTCGAGATCTTCCAGGCTGTCTGACCACGATTTGGAGAGGGTGGTAAGCAGGCTGTTGAAGTCTCAGGCACTGGCCCAAATGCTCCATAGCCCGCCTCAACAGACTTCGGCTATAGCCCCGATTCTTGGGCTTCCTCCTCCGACTCCACACCAGAGTTCGGAGCCAGAGCTTCTTGGGACAGCGACTGTTTCGATGCCGGAGTCGATACATCCTTCGCTCCGCTGCCTCGGCTCCGATCTCCTCCTTGAGACCTTCCTTGAAGGGATCCGGTCGCCGGGTTTCCACTGTCGGCCCGAGGGGGCTAGTGGCATCGGACCCTTGTCCCACCCCGCCTCCCTCTCGGGCTTCGGCTTTGGTAAGCTCGGCGCCGACTTCGGCCTCGGAGCCTTCTCTCCTTGGAGCCGACCATTCCTGTTTCTTCGGAGCGGGTGTGTTCCGGTCTCCGGGAGAGGAGCCTTTGAGGTGATGAGGAGTGTCCTGGCCTCTGAGCCTGGTCAACGGTCTATCCCTCTAGCTCCTCCCTCATCAGTGCCTGCAGATGCCTCTTGCCAGCCTCTTGCTCTCAGGCCCAGGGATCCATCGCCCCAGGTTTCCCCACTGGGAATTTCCTCCTCTTCCGAGGTTTCTCCTGACCCTGCAGGGGAACCCCTCGAAGAGGACGGTAAGAGGAAACACACAGACTCCCCTGAGTCTACTACATCTGATACCGACTTAGATGAGTCGGAGGGTTCCCACGGTCCCTCTGAGGATGTCTCCTTTTCAGACATCCTTGAGCTCCTCAAACAGAGGGGAATTGGCCTCCATTGACCCCTCCGAGGATGAGTCGGTATACCTGGAGGCTTTGGATCCCGCCCCTCCAGCTCCTGGGTGTCTCCGCCTTTCAACCGACTCATGCAGGTAGTGGCTCAATAGGCGTGGGCGGCTGCAGATTCTGTGGAACCTGTCCCCAGGAGACCATCCAAGTTCATTACAGCCCCTGGATAAGCAGTTCCTTTCCAAGGGTGTCTCTGTGGATGCTATGGTGGTGGCGGCGGCCACTAAGAAGGAACTGGCGTATCCTTCTGTACCTGTCCATCCTCCTAATAAGGATTCTAGGACCATGGACAGGTATGGAAAGCGGATGTTTTCTTCAGCGACCTTTGCTATGCGTTCGCTGAATTACCTTTGTCACTTCACCAGGCTTCAACGAGATATTCTCAAAGAACTGGGTGAAGTAGTCCAGGATCCTTCTGCTGCTGGGGCTCAGGAAAAGATTGCCTCACAGCTTGCTATCCTGAATTCCATATCTAACTCCTCTATGCGGCTCATATCTTATGCGGCCGATGGAGCGAGCAGGGCCGCAGGCACAGGAGTTGCTCTTAGACGCCAAGCCTGGATGCGGCTGTGTAATTTTGCGGACCCCTTTAAGGCATCCTTCACTAATACCCCCTTGACGGTTCGGCTTTGTTCGGGCCTCAAGTGAAGGATACCTTGACCAGGTGTGAGCAGGACGGTAAGACTCTTTCTGCCGTTGGAGTCCAGTTTTCCACTCCTTCTAGACCATACCCCAAGGGTCAGAAGGGGGGGAAGATGTGGTTCCGTAAAGCCCAAGGAGCTACACCGGACACACGTGGTCAGTTTACCCCCAGAGGCAGAGGGGGTAACAATAATAGACGCCGCCGTAGAGGCAGGGGGGGTCCTCAGAACCAGGGCAACAGGGGAGTCTCTTCCTGAGAAGCCCTTTCAGCATCCCTGAGATGTTGCCCGACTGTCCACCCTTGGAGGCAGTCGGGGGAAGGATTTCACTGTACCCAGTAGCCTGGCAATCCCTATCCCAAGAGAAGTGGGTACAGTCGATTATATCCGAGGGTTACAAGATCCCCTTCGTAAGGTTTCCCGTACCTCTACAATCCCTTCCAGACATCTCACCCGGTCAAAGGGATTTGGCAGAACAGGAGGTTTCAAAACTCCTAGAAAAAAGGGCCGTCCAGACAGTGCCGGCAGACCAAGTAGGACCCGGCGTCTACTCAAGATTCTTTTTGGTCCCCAAAAGGACGGGAGAGTGGAGACCAATATTAGACCTCAGCAATCTCAACAGATTTGTCAAAAAGGCAAGATTCCGGATGGTCACGCTTCAGTCCATTCTGCCCTTTCTGGGCAAGGACAGCTGGATGTGCTCTATAGACCTTCAGGATGCGTACTATCACATAAAGATTCACAGGCGCTCCAGGAGGTTTCTCCGCTTTCGGCTAGGGGCCAGTCATTACCAATTCAGAGCCCTGCTCTTTGACCTCACTTCAGCCCCCAGAGTGTTTACCAAATGCATGGCAGTGGTCACAGCTCACCTGAGATGTCTAGGATTCCAGGTGTTTCCTTATTTGGACGACTGGCTCCTCTCCGCCACCACCAAGTCTCAGCTTCTTCAGTCCAGAGACTACACCCTACAGCTTTGCAAAAATCTGGGAATTTCTGTAAATTTCGTAAAATCTTCTCTGCTGCCTTGCCAATCTATCACCTTTATAGGCGCAGAGTTAAATACCGTCAAAATGTTAGCCAGACTAACAGATCAAAGAATTCTGGACATCCAAAAATTTGTTCGGCTTCTGTTACAAAGCAAAAAAGTCAAAGCCAGGTTTGTCCTGAAGGTTCTAGGTCTAATGGCTGCGGCCATTGTTCTTCTACCACTGGCTCGCTTTCACATGCGTCTCCTGCAGTGGATGCTTTTCACGCAGTGGTCGTATCACGATCTTCCGATGAGACACGAGATCTTAGTGACACAATCTTGCAGGGCTCATCTGGTCTGGTGGATATCTTCCCCTCTTCTTCATCAGGGCCGACCCTTTGTTCCCCCTCCAGTTGCCACAGTCACCACGGATGCCTCCCTGATCGGGTGGGGGGGGGCATTATCAGGGCAGGATGGTCCATGGGACGTGGCAACACATCGAATACCATCTGCGCATAAATGTCCTGGAGATGAGAGCAGTGCTTTTAACGTTGCAAGCCCTCGATGACTTTCTTCCCACGGGGACTATTGCAGTACAGACGGACAACATGTCCGTAGTCTGGTACATCAACAAACAGGGCGGAACCAGATCCTATCCCTTATGTCGAGAAGCTCTCAGACTTTGGCAATGGGCGATCTCTTCTCAGCGGTTTCTGATAGCAACGCACATCCCCGGCAGGTCCAACCTATTGGCGGACAGGCTAAGCAGATCTATTCTGATGCCTCACGAGTGGTCTCTCAATCAATCTGTAGTGGATCAGATTTTTCTGAA
>NC_056740.1:49779113-49784113 GCF_019279795.1 Protopterus annectens | reverse complement strand
AGGCCAGTTTGAGCCTAGCATTGAGCAGCATTCGACCTTCTGCACGGATAATGACACAGTATGATCAAAAGATGATTATTGACTTTAATAACTGGCTTAGTTGTTGGAGTCAGTGCGGGGGGGGGGTTAATATTTTTTCGCAAGGGAGGATATGTTTTCTTATTTTTGCTCATTCACTGTTAAATATTTTCCTGGGTGTATGTATAAACAATCGTTGATCTTCAGAATCAGATTTTTCACTGGGTAGAACTTCAATAAAATATTAATGTCAATCCCTTTTCCTGACCTCTCTTCCTGCATGCAGTCTCTCTCGTCCTTTTTCCTTCCATATTTTTTTCTTCTTCTGCAGTTTCTGATTCACCTAGTTCACTCTATCCCCACTCTCTTTTTCCTTCTTTGTACATGTTTTCTATCCTTTCCCTTTCTTTTCATTTTTGCTGTTTGCTCCATCCAAAAGTATCCCTTTTTAAAACAACTTGCATTCAACCACATACCTTCTTTCTGTATTTCCTTTCTCCCCAACTCTGTTTGCATTGTATCTTGTCACAATCATTAATTAAATTAGATGCTGGATGACTGCCACCTGTGATTAGTTCTTGACTATGCCTAGAAATAGATAGACCATTTGATTGTTGGAGGGTTGATGGTACCAAAACGAGTTACAAAAAAAAAACATGCCATTTATAGCTCATGGTACTGGAGAGCTCAAAAGTAGTAAGATTACAATGAGAGAAAGTCTGATAATACAATTTACAGTAATGCAAATATATACTGGGTAGTAAGTGTAGAACTTTAAATGTACTTAAATTATGCAGACTCTATAATGTGTCTCTGGATCACTTGACAAAATGTTTGAAACTATCCTTAGTAGCTATTATAGTTAAAAGATAATTTGGTAAATTGATTTTAATCTCCTTAAGATTAATTGAGCAGAGGTATGCAGTATACATTTGAGGTCATTCATGCACATGTACCATTTGAAACAGATCATAAGCAAACTAGGAAAGTGTTAGATGATATTTAAGATGCAAATCTACCACAATTTATTTATTTATTTTATTTTTTATTTTACATTTATTGACCGGGATAATCCAACTGGATATATGTCCAGTTTCAGCAGAGGCCCGGGGAGAAAAGCTCCAATAGACAAAATTATAAAGATTACACAAAAAAAATTAGATACATAATAAAATATAAGACAAGGAGTCATGCATATTTACAAGTTGAGAAATAAACGAATCCTACCAAGTAGAGCACCTTCAAAACAGGGAAAAGTTATGCAAAACAGTCTCATGTAGTAAAATCCAAGTTTAATAACAAAAACGACTGCAGTAGAGTTAGCGCTTTCACGTTTATCACAAACGTTTCTTCAGACTTGAAGATGCAGTCAAAAGCCCTCCCTTTAAATACATCACATCCTCAAACAGCAATTAATTAATTAAATAAAATAAGCTGTGATGAATTAGCAAAATAAAAGAATAGATACAGAAATAACATGCTCAAAAATGCTCAAAAAATGTGTTATGTGCTTGTTATGTATGCTTAGGAACAATATAACAAATCATTCATATAATAATATTAAAAGGTTTAAAAAACACAACTAATGAAAGAGAAAAAACACAACTATTAAAGAACAAGGTTGTGACAAACTAATGATTATTAAACTTGGATTTTACTACATGAGACTGTTTTCGCTTCATTGATACCACAATACAGCGCATGGTGCACCTTCTCATTCACGTTTTGCATATTTACAAGTTGGTTTAGTAATGCCCCCAATAGGGACTCACAGGTTACATGGTCTGTCACATTAAAAACAAACATCATTAGATTGGAACAAACAGTGTTGAGTATTAAATGTTTATGATACTATCTAGGCAGGATTATCATTTTGTAGCTTAATCAGGGTTGGTACAGGGACAAACCAGTTCATTTTGAAATACTGTTTGATGCTTTTTTGAAGAGACTTAGGGAGGATTGAAGGGTTATATAGTTTGGCAGTGAATTCCAGGTTTTGCCAACAAAGTTGGCAAACAGGGATTCACCAGCTGAGTTATTAGCTTTGTAGGTTTGGACCAGTAGTTTGTTGGATGACCTTAGTGACCTCAAGTTATTGTATGGTTTTATAATATTTATAAGTGAGTACAACGTGTATCAGTACTGTAGCAAGGATGTGGTGAAAGGGGCAATCACCCTGAGTACTGTCTTGTCAAGGGTGCAATTCACTGATGTAAAACTAGAAAACATTTTTAATATCATTTTTTTCTCTTTAATGGGATGGCAACATCTACAGCCTCAAGGGAAGTTCAAGGCACTCCTGTGAGCCTCCCGCTCCTGCTTACATCATCTTGCTTGGGCCACATTTCAATAATGGCAGTCTCTTTAGTTAAATCTTTGGTGCTCACTGTGAGTTGAGGGATATCCTCTTTTGGGAACTGAAATCAATCAATATGGCACATTTGGTGTGTGGGGAGACTGACTGAGTGAGCAGGAAAAAAAGGAGTCTTTAAGTGTTTCATTTTGGTGCTTGCTCATACTTGGACAGACTGCTGAAGTGGTTGTTGGGGGAAATATTTCATTTTGGTGCTTGTGCATACTTGGACATACTACTGAATGGGTCATTAGGGGAATTTTTTCATTTTGGTGTTTGTACATACTTAGACATACTACTGAAGGGGATCACTGAGGAAATATTTCATTTTGGTGCTTGCACATACTTGGACATATTACCAAAGTGGTCTTTGGGGGACATGTTCACTTTTGTTGCTTGTGGATACTTAAACATACTGCTGAAGGGGTTGTTGGGGGAAAAGTTTCATTTTGGTGCATGCATGTACTTGGACATACTGCTGAAGGGGTCTTTGGGGGAAATGTTTCATTTTGGTGCTTGTACATACCTGGACATACTACTGAAGGGTTCACTGGGGGAAATGCTTCAGTTTGGTACTTGTCCATACTGGGGAAGACTGCTGAAGGGGTCATTGGGATGAATGTTTCATTTTTGTGCTTGCACATAAGGAGTCCTTGGGGGAAATGTTTAATTTTGTTGCTTGTGCATTCTTGGATGTACTACTGAGGGGTCCTTGGAGGAAATGTTTAATTTTGTTGCTTGTGCATTCTTGGCTATACTACTAAGGGGTCCCTGGTGAAATGTTTAATTTTGTTGCTTGTGCATTGTTGGATGTACTACTGAGGGGTCCTTGGGGGAAATGTTTCATTTTGGTGTTTGTGTATTCTTGTGTCATGGGGGGTGTTTCATTTTGGTGTCTGTGCAGACTTGGACATGCTACTGAAGGGGTCCTTGGGGAAATATTTCATTTTGGTGCTTGTGCATACTTGGGCATACTACTGAAGGGGTTGTTGGGGGAAACATGTTTCATTCTGATGTCCTTTGAGTACTTGTGCATCCATACATGGAGACACTACTGAAGGGGGTCATTACTTGAGGGAAATATGTTTAATTTTGATGTCAGTTAAGTGCTTGTGCATACATACTTGCACAGACTGCTGAAGGGGTCATTACATGGATAAAATACATTTCATTTTTTTTTTCAAAACAAGTTTATTGTTTTAACATATAAGAGAAATATCATAACAATTTTATACAAATAATTAAAAATAGGTATTATTATAATATTCAACAAAACAACTAAAGTATTTACAAAGACATCCACTACAATCAGATCAATTAATTAAACTAAAATACTGTGCTATTGAAATTAGAATTTTTTTAACAAATTTTGTAAATTATCCCATACAATAAAATGTGATGTTTTTCTAGTTGTTCTCATTCTAATTGTGCTTATTTCCATATGACACATTATATTCATAACATTTTTAAATTCATTGAACGAAGGAGGTGTATCTGAAATCCAATTTCTAGTTATTATTTTCCTAGCCACTGCTAGGATAGACCATAACAAGGGAAGCTTAATCTTTTAACACATTGAGGTACAGGTGTGTTGAATAATATAAGAGACTTAGAAATAATGAAATTATCTGTAAAAGAGCCTGCAAAATTCATTAATTGACTTCCAGTATTCTTTCAACTTCATACAGTCATAAAACATATGAGCCCAGTCAGCATTAATTTCTACATTACATCTCTTACATAGATTATCTTTATTATTAATTTTATTCATCATCAAAGGTGTATAAAAGATCTATGTAAAAATTTCCATGTATAAAGTCTCCAGACAATGGAAGATGTAGTTCTATAAGCAGATTCCAATATATATTGTTTATCTTGTTGAGTTGGTGGGTCCCCATTAATAGAGGTGAAATAATTCCAGTATGAATCTACATTGTAAAAAGTTTCTTGTCTGATAATTTTATGTATATATGAAAGTTTACCTTTATCAGAAACTTTATGCTGTAAATTTATTATCAAGTAATCAATCAGTTTTGGAATAGATTCTTTAACTGTTATAGACATTAGATCTATTCTATCAATGAGATGTTGTCTAAAGATCTGAACCTCTAACCAGCAAGTTTCTCTTAGATCAAATTCTTGTTTTAAGAAATCTAGATTTTTAACTTTATTATCAGATATCAGCTGATACCAGTACTTTAGATTATTATCTATAGCTAAATGAGCTCCTTCAGAAGTAGATGACATAAGCATACCCTGAGTATAAATTATAGGAATACAATAAAATTCCATTCCCTATACTTAGGGTGCATGAATATAAAGTTACGATAACTAATAATAATATTTAATGGGTAACAGACCATATGTTTAGGTGTAATAGGTGAAGTACAAAATTCCTTTAGCAACCACAACATGGAGTTATTTATAATCATATTTTTATGTGTTAAGGAGATTTTCATGAAGTGCATACTAATTAGCTCCCAATAATCTTTCCATTTTGCGACATATGACCGATCTATTAATAAAGTAATAACTTTTATAATAGAAGAGATAATATATAAATTAAAGTCTGGAAAAGAAATACCCCTTGAGACCAGCTATTAGTATGTTTCTTTAATGCAATCCTAGG
>NC_056740.1:49594113-49774113 GCF_019279795.1 Protopterus annectens | reverse complement strand
GGGATCAGGCTCCCCTGCCCCCCCCATGTGGAGGAGAGCCACCCATACCCTCAAAATTTATAGTATTAGGGCCGGATTCACGATGGCTTGCATGGAGTCTAAGAGTAGAGTAAGACTCCATTCAGCCATCATGTCCGACGAGCGATCCAGGAACAGCCTGCAGGGCATGCAAGAGAGCTCCTAAAATGGCTCTTACACGGACAGGGCCGGGTCATGCAAATTACCTCAATTGCAGCCGAAAGGCATGCAAATGAGGTAGATTTGCGATTCAGGAAACCCGAACCTGTCCGAGTAAGAGCAGTGTTATTTGCAGAAATGTACTCAGTTGACAACTGAGTACCTTTCTGCAAATAGCAAAATGGAGCCGTGACAGCTCCAAATAAAGGTTGCATCCAGTAGAGGAAGCATGCCAATGGCCATATATACAGCCATTGGCAATGTTCCCCATTGCAATATGAAAATAAAAATATTTTTTTTTCTCCGATTTCCAATGTTTAAGCGTAGCGCAGCGCTGCGCAAATGGGCTGCACTCTAAAAACCAGAAAAATAAAAATTAAAACTCACAAATGTGGATTTTATTTAAATTGTTAATTTACAATGCAAGGGAATGGCAGGCTGAAGACAACATGGCCACCGAGTAGAGGTTGCTAAGGGGGGAAGCACAGTCTAAGAGATGTAACCAAGCATTAGTAGGCAATCCTATGCAAAGGAGGGTTAGGATAGTGAATCGCAGGTTTACATAGGAAATGAGCACAGTCAGTGGAGTGTAGGACTAGGATAAGGGGAGTAACAGAGTAGAAGATAGGTGACATCATGAGTGGGGTATGTATGAAAGAAGGGAAGCTCATTGGAGCAGAGTGGCATGTGTCAGCTGTCATTTACACATCATTGAAAGAGGTGTGTCAACAGGTAGGCTAGGTAAAGGCAAGAAATGGAAGGTGTATGCCATGAATAACACCAAAGTTTCTTGCTGAGCGTGTATGCGTGCGTGTGCAAGCCTGTAAACCCGAGTAAGAGAGTGTGCACGTGTGTAAGCGTGAGTGCACGCGTTTAAGCAGGAGTAAGCATGTATAAGGCAGTTTAAAGTGTTGTAAGTGCATTTGCACTGGTGTGCGCATGTTTTAACCCAAATAAGCAAGTTGTAGTCCTTGTAAGCATGTGTGCTTGCATGTGAGCTGCTGTGAGCATGTTTGCGCTTGTGTGCATGGCACTGCCCCCCCCCCCCGAGGAAACAGAAAGGAAATAGGAAGCACAACAAATAGTAGGAAGCTACCAGGGAGTACTAGCAAAGCTAGCAGGTGAAAACAATCAGAATCAGGCAATTACACAGGCAGTACACTAGCCCAGCCCAGCCTAGCACTTAAAACTCTGCAAACAACAGTCCATTATGTTTCTCACAAGAGACACTGCAGTAAGCTAATAGAAGTGAAAACTGAAAAAGCTTTACTGAGACAAAGAAATGTTAGGGGCTGCCATTGCTGTTATAAGGCGACATATGCAACATGCCGAGGGAGGTGACAATGGAAATGCTGCTGGACAGCCCACAGTGAGGAGATGGAGAAGAGTGTACAGGCCCAGGGTAACCTAGCAGGGGCTACATGAGCTGGAGATAGTGGAGCGCTATAGAGTGGACAGAGACCTCCTGCAGCAAATTGTTGAGCTGTGCAGGCCACGCCTCACACACAGAACCAACAGAGGGGAACACATCCCAGTGGAAACCAAGGTATGTGTTGGCCTAAGAATATTAGCAACAGGTACCTTCCAGAGACCAACTGGTGATATGATGGGGATATCACAGGCATCAGCATCCAGGGTACTGCACCAGTTCCTGGATGCCATGTCAGCACATGTCGGTGATCATGTATATTTCCCCAATTCCCATGAGGTATTGGCCAGCAATATGCATCTCTTCCAGCAAATAGCAGAATACCCTGAGGTAGTGGGTGCAATAGACTGCACGCACATACGCATCAAAGCACCAGCTGACGAGTGGGGTAGGGTCTACTTCAACCGCAAGGGCTTCCCCTCCATCAACTGCCAGGTCATGTGTGATGCCCAGGGCATAATACTGAATGTGTGTGCTGGCTGCCGTGGAAGCTACCATGATTCCCATATCTGGCATCTGACGCAGCTGTACCAGACATTTGCCAATGGGGACATCCCACATGGTCACCTAGTGGGGGATGCTGGCTATGCACTGGAGCCGTGGCTGATGACACCCATCAGAAATGCACACACACCTGAACAGGAATGCCATAATGAGGCACATGCACAAACACGAAATGTAATCGAGCGTGTGTTTGGGCTGCTCAAGTCACAGTTCCGGTGCCTGGACACATCTGGTGGAGCCTTGCAGTACTCACTAACTACATGTACCCAAATTGTCATGGTATGTGCTATGCTACATAATATGATCCTGTGAAAATAGCTGCAGCAGGACCAGCATAGGCCTGGGCCAAACAGCCCCCCACCATTGCCAAGGTCATCACATGCAGAGCGTGACTCGGAGGAGGAACAACCTGAGCCTGCCCCAGCAGGCAGAAGGAGGCGTGCCCAGTATGCTTTGGCCTTGGCAAAGAGGCAACGCATAGCACATACACTGGCTCAGTAGGAACTCCGGAAATGATTCCTCTCTCTGACTCGCACATATACTAAAAGGGATGCCTAAGTTGACACTACCTGCTTTCAAACATGTACAGGGAGTGTAGTATGTGCATCCGACATAGGCAGCCCTGCAGCACCACCTGAGGCATGATTGCCATGTGTTAAGCAATTTAAGGCAGTGCTAAACAGCATTTACCACCATGTAGTATATGCAAACAGAATTGCACACACCAACTAGTACAACTTTGGTCAATGTCGAGTAATATTGGGCAATGTCCAGCAAAGTTGGTGAATATACAGCAATGTCGGACAAGCCTGGTCTAAGTAGGGCATAGCTGAACAAAAGCCAACATGCTCATATTTGCTTAACTGGCCCTTAAGCAGTCTGGTCTGCTCAGTATGAAAATATAAAGCAGTGATGGGCCTCGAACCCAGGATACTGTGCACTATAGTTAAAGTACTGAACCACTAAACCATGACAGTATTGCAGTGGTCAGCCAGTATGAAGGAATGTTGATAAGTCTATGCAAAGTATCTCATGGAAACCCTGCAGGCACAGCATAATCCCTGTTGAATTATGACACAAAGGTGAGTCCTGCAATAAGAACAGAACTTGACTTCCAACACACACAGTATAAATGTTAATATTGGTCATGTTCACACACATCCACAAATGTAGTGGACTTCAGATCGCAACATACTGAAAGGTCACACTAGGCATGCTCACACACTTGAATAAATGAGACATATGTCAGGCAACAAAACATGGAAAGCCTGAACTGGGCAAGCTCACATACTTAGGCCATGTCTGAGTACAGCAGTGGGCCACACATATCTAGCAGTTGCATGTGTTAACCCAGGAACCTCTCACTATCCAGCAATCCGCCCTGTGCACACAGTTACATGACAACAGACACATATATAATATAGTGGAACCCTGTCATGATCAAACATGTTCTGCAGATACCTAAGTTGTTCATAGAAACTGGGAAAGCAAAGACGATAAAGACCTTCAAACAGTATCAGCAATAAATATTGTGCATCCCAAACATAAGCATAGGTTCAGAGGTTGATACTAGGCTATCTGCCCTAGGGCATGTACAAGCCTAGCCAGAGTGTGTTTGGCTTTTGCAACCCTGTCAGATTACTACACTGTGCCAGTGAATAGTAGGTCACACAAGATAGCCCATGTACGTTTAGGCTAGTGTGCCTCTGTCTAGCAGGGACACAGAAGATATCCCAGGGGTAAACATACGATCACCCATACAGCCATCAAGATGTCCCCTGTAGGTGGTCAGTGGGTGGCTCTGCCTATGTGAAACTGTGATCACAATCCGGAGTGAGTGGAGGCCCTGGGATAAGAATCTGTCCCTCAAGCATGTCCTATTAACATCTGTGCTGGGGTATATGTCCCTGGAGTGTGTAGCTACAAGGGAGTCGGATATCCTGAGGTGGAGCATGTCCAGTAATTCTGGGTTGGGTATTACTGTAAACAACAGGCACAAATCATATCCGAGTAGGTGGTAAGTGACTGAGTAGAGCTGGAGTTACTGCATCCGAACTGTGCAGGTCATCCATGTGAGTCCCTACATCTGCTTGGTGAGGAACTTCTGTGGCCAGTACAGTTGCTGCAGGTGTTGGGTAAGGTACACCCCAAAGGTGGCATTATAACCAAGCATGGTTGTGATGAGTATAGGGGCACAATGACCTCACTCGATCTAGATGTGAAACCATATGGGATAAGGTGGCTTATATAGAAGGTCTGTCCAACCACTTTGGCAACGTGAATTTCAAAGGCGACAGTACAAACAAGTCATGTCCCCAATCACCTAACAACTCCTACCGTATGTAATGGAGTACTACCTATGTGGTAATGTGTGGGCATATTGTTATTCCCAAAGAGGATGACTATGCAACTAATGGCATTTAGCTGTAGGCCATGGCTCAGGCACCAGTCATCCATCTCTGTGAGACCCTGTTGGAGTATGCATGTGGCAGCTGGAGAGTTGATTATGGCACACAGTTTGCAGTCAAGTGTGAACAAGGTCAGCCATATTCCCCCTATGGTAGCCTGTACGTCAGACAAATATATACTGAAGAAGAGAGGTCCCAGGACCGGGCCATGTGGGATGCCATGTGTAACTGGTGTATAGTCAGACATGGCACCTGCAATTCTGACCATGTGTGTGCTATCCCTGATCCAGGTAGCAATCCATCATGTGAGATATGTGGCCATATCGATGCTGGTGAGCCTATGCATAATGGCCCAGTGGGTTATTGTGTGGAATGGTTTTGCAAGGTTCAGGTAGGCTGCGTGTACAACTGTCCCTATGTCGATGGACCTGTTAACTGTCTAAAGAATACAAACATGTTCAAGAGGCAAGATCTGCCCACAACAATGCTGAAATGTGTAGGACACAGTGTCTGTAGGTTCCCGATGTCTATGTGTAAGAGTTCCATGACAATACGCTCCATAGCTTTGCAGAACAGGCTAGGTAGGCTTATAGGGCAATATTGTCTGTGGTCTGTTGTGGCACCAACTCTGTGGAGTGGGACCACTGTCGCTGTATGCCATTCCGTGGGTACATATCCTGTAGTAACTCCGATATTGCACAGTGATGTAATGTGAGGGTTATGTCTGTCATGAAGCTTGTGTAAGATGCAGGCCGGGACACCATCTGGTCCCATTGATGCTGTAATGTATGCTTTGGGGAGGGCAGCACTCACCTGTTACTGTGTGATGTCAGGGAGGTTACACTCTGTTGGGATGGATAGTTGCTCCCTAGGGGGGATGGGGGAGACATCTGCACTGAACCTGTTTGCCAGGATGTTGGCTATGCCAGTGGGTTCAGGGTAAGTTTAGTCAAGTATGCAGTAACTCACAGCATATCAGTGACTGTCCACCCAGGTTCCTGACATAACTGAAGAAGGCCTTGTGATAGTCCTACGTGTCTGGTGCAATTGTCCGTGAGAAGCAGCCCTTAGATAAGTACATGAGTGATCGTAGCTGTCTGCTAGTACAGATCACAGATGCTTTCCCCGTCTGTGATTGTGCTCTATCATGTAGTAGCTTCCTCCTGATGTTGTACAGCTTATTAATGGCTGGGGTCTACCAGACAGGTCCCCTGCCATTGGAGGAGTGAGTCCTGTTGTTATTTGGGATAGCACAATCCATGCAGTCCACTAGGTGTCCATAGAATGTGTATGTAAAGGATTGAGCAGTCGGAGCCGTATTTGCCACTCTCTCAGGGTCTCCGAAGGATACCACCTTGCTTTGGTGAAGTGAGACATTGGCTCATGAGAAGTTCACCAAGATTACCCAGGATGGGTGTGTGGAGTGTATATGTATGTCCAGTGAGATATATGTATGTTCTGACCTTACCAATGAGGGGTATATCGCTGATGTGGAACATAGAGTCCCCATGTTGGTGATGTGCAGGTCCAATATGTATTCCCCCTTGTGGCTGTGGTGACTGGTTGTGCCATAGCATATGAATTTACAAATTGTAGCGTCTGTGGGGCGAGGGTGTTGGGACTTGAGTAGTATCCCCAGTCAATATTTGTGTATCTGAAGTCACCCAATATAATGGTGTTTGTGGAGACCTTCATATTCTCCACTGTTCCCAGGAAAGCCGAGTGTGGTTCTTGAGTATGGGAGGGTGGTCTGTAGCAGGCAACAAACTGAAAGGCAGGTTTGCACAATGGTAGTTGTATATGTATGGTCTGTGATGCTTAGTGCAGTGCTACTAACCCGGAGGTGTGTGTATCTGTGATGTATATGGATACTCCCCCCAGTTGTGTTGTCCGTTCCAAGTCCTGTGGTCAGAAAGCATGGTATGAAACATAACCTGGTAGTGCTGGTGTGCATATGTGAGCCTGAACTAGGCATCTGTTAGTGCACAGATATCGCTATCCTCCATACTGAGGAGAGTCCTGAGTGGCCACAATATGAGGGTAACACATCTGGTGTTGAGCAGCATTACCCTTAGTGTCATTTAACCTGTAATGTCTATGGAGGTGGGTTTGTCTTTTGAGCCCTGCTCAACAAATGCACTATGGTGGTAGCAAGAGCCTTAGCCAGCAATCGAAGGTCCAAGGGTGACAGGTGCAAGCTGTCCATAGTGAAGCTATGTGGCATGTCGAGCATGCCACCACAGGCTGACAGACACTGTATCCCCTATGAATGACACCAATTAGTTAGCCAACTGTTAAATGTGATATGTTTGTCTGTATACTGTGACATCATACTTGGTGGATGTAAGATGCTAGACAAGGTCAGGGTCATACTGGCCTGGGCTACATGATCACAGTGTTCCTCCATGTACCATGTCATGTGGTCCAGGGAGTAACGTCTGAGGTTTTATGCACCAGCATGGACAATGATGGTGCCAGTCCTGTACTTGCTTTGGAGTGACCTGACTGCATGTGTTATGTGGCAGATCCTGGCACCCGACAGACAGCACAAAGGGACTATTCCCTTGTATGGGCTGGTGAGTGGTACGTCAGTGTGTCTGACAATAAGTGTCGCCTATCACAAGTGTATTAGGTGTGTTGTGTAGCCTGAAGGGCAGTGACTGTGTGGCACACTGACATTGTGAACTATGTGAGATGTGGGTATTGTAGTGGGGTAGCAGTTGTGTGTGTGCCTGCTGTGGAGGTCTCTGCTGCTTAGGCAGAGTTCATTTACAGCATCCGAGTATGTGTATGTGTGATAATGTGGTTTGAGTGCTTTTGCCAGAGGATATGTGAGACTGATATGTGGTGTGTGTGGTTACCTTCACCACCTGATAGACTGTGCCAGTCATGGGTCGAGAGAGTTTAGCACCCTGTATGTCTCTATAGGTGCATCTCAGACATATATCTGAGTTTGTCGGGAGGAGGAGAGTGTTGTCTGTGTACATGAGGCAGATGTGAGATTGTGTCTACGTCACAATATTCACCAGCTGGACTGGAGAGTACACACGAAGCCGACCCCTGGACATGCCGGGATATCATGATGACATACTCTGTAGCCAGATCACAAAGGATCAGTACATTGTTAAGTGTGTAAAAGAGTATAACAGGGATTAGTGCTCAGGTTCGTTGGTGTTCTGTAAAGAGTAGCTGAGAAGGAGTCCAGACTGAATTATGACACCTCCGAAAGCTATGTCATATATAGCAATGTACACACATATATGTCATGAGTCAGGGCCAACTGTACCTGACTGACAATGCCGACATCCTGACAGACAGGCCTATATATACATACCCACCTCCCACTGACGATAGTCCATATCATCATACCAGGAGATATCACATGTAGAATGGATGAACAGCTACCCCCAATGCCAAATGCATGGCATCAAGTGGACTACATTAATTCCCAATATGTGTCATGCATAAACTACAGAAGAAACAGATCCTGCACCTGAACAGTCAGCTGAGCCTCCCCCCCTACACAGGATGTGGAACCGTTGAATGTGTTACAGCAACATATGGCACTCCACACAAGTGTTGGTGCACAACACACCATGGGAAGTATAGTCCAATACGGCTATGAAGTCTGATCTGCAAGGCCATGGAGTCCATCATGGTTGAAGTCATAAACCGAGCTATTGGAAGCTGACATACACACAACCTTACTAACTGTGGTATGTTCATGTGCGGATCATGGTTCTCAAACATGCTAGACTGTTTGCAAGGCAGTCACCCAGGACATACATCACTGAACACAGCTACACATGTCTCACATACACTTTGAATAGCCCTTTATCAACATCCCAGACACATGTAGTACCCACAAAACCAACAAGCTGTGCATAAATATGTGTTAACTTATGAAGGAATGTCAATGTGTCCACAGATACATCACACAAGGTAAGGATTATGAGTTCCTGTTCAAACTGTTGACACCTGACGACCCACATGGACCATTCCTGGAATGGCATAAAACAAAGTGTACACACATTACCATGTCCAGTCTGATGATGTTACCATCCTAGAAATACAGCAGGAGAAGGGAAACCACCCAGTAAAGCAAATAGTGCGCCATGCTAATGTGTCTTTCTCTCTCTAGTATCATAACATAGTTAGGTAGGGGTTTGAATCCTGCAAACGCTGACTGTGTGTGTGTGTGTGCGGGGGTTGTGTGTATGTGTGCAATTGTCTTTGAAAGGAGTGCCCTTTTTGGAGACTGAGAAAACACACTAAAAGATGTACATTCCTCTTTGGAAAGACTGATGATGTCACCACCCTATGAATACAGCAGGAGAAGGGAAACCACCCAGTAAAGCAAATAGCGCGCCATGCTAATGCGTCTCTCACTAGTATCATAACATAGTTAAGTAGGGGTTTAAATCCTGAAAATGCTGACTGTGTGTGTGGGGGGTGGGGGGTGTATGTGTGCAATTGTCTTTGAAAGGAGTGCCCTTTTTGGAGACTGGGAAAACACACTAAAAGATGTACATTCCTCTTTGGAAAGACTGATGATGTCACCACCCTATGAATACAGCAGGAGAAGGGAAACCACCCAGTAAAGCAAATAGCGCGCCATGCTAATGTGTCTCTTACTAGTATCATAACATAGTTAAGTAGGGGTTTGAATCCTGCTGACTGTGTGTGTGGGGGGTGTATGTATGTGTGCAATTGCCTTTAAAAGGAGTGCCCTTTTTGGAGACTGGGAAAACACACTAGAAGATGTACATTCCTCTTTGGAAAGACTGATGATGTCACCACCCTAGAAATACAGACGGAGAAGGGAAACCACCCAGTAAAGCAAATAGCGCACTGTGCTAATGCAGCTCTTTCTCTAGTATCATAACATAATTAGGTAGGGGTTTGAATCTTGCAAACACTGACTGTGTGTGTGTATGTGTGCAATTGTCTTTGAAAGGAGCGCCTTTTTTGGAGACTGGGAAAACAAACTAAAAGATGTACATTCCTCTTTGGCAAGACTGATGATGTCACCACCCTATAAATACAGCAGGAGAAGGGAAACCACCCAGTAAAGCAAATAGTGCACTGTGCTAATGCATCTCTCGCTAGTGTCATAACATAGTTAAGTAGAGGCTTGAATCCTGCAAGCGCTGACTGTGTGTGTGTGTCACTGTTGGTCAATGCAGTGTGAGTTTTGCTTTTACTATGGTATGACATATTATGATTACAACAGTAAGTGCATTGCACACATCAGGTATCTGCGTGGCAAATATATATGTGTACATGTCCCCTCAATCAGTACATTGAGTGAAGCCTGCATACTACATGAATACATTTGTTGCCATTGACAGGTTGTGCCGCTGCTTCTCAGATCGTAGGTCACATATGTATGTATCTGACAGGGCCATCCACTGTTGTGATCCGTGGCCAAGGTCATCTGTGCCACACACACCCATGACAGTTACTTAAGAGTAGTGTGAGTGAGGGTATATGCCTGGGGTATATGTCAGACGTGTTCATACACAATGACTGCCAATAATGGACAGTCTTTATAGGTGTACAACTGCCTTGTGGATATGCATCCAGGCCTCTAATGTCTCATGTGATACACCTTGGGACTCCACAATACCTATGGATATGTGGATACCAAGGGACACATGACATAACATGAGGCTGTATGTACACATTGGTACCCAACATACATGTTGAGGGCTACCACCTATGTGGTACTGACGGGATAGTAAGTATAGTACATGTGGATGACTATGCCATAGTCGGCTTACTGCTATACAGCATGTATCAGATGACAGGTATCTGTCTGTATGATACCCTTGTGTAGGATATGCGTCCCATCCAGGGAATGGATTGTAGGCCAATGCATACATTTCCAGAGTTGGATGGACACATCCCTAGTGTGTTTGCATGTACCTAAGGGGGCTATATGCCAAACAGGTGTGGTCACAGGAATGGGTGGCGGTCATTACCACTGGTTAGTGTTATAGTGTAGCACCGGAAGGATCCAACTGTTACTGAGTTCCCTACGACTGTTTGTCATTTGTCAGGACATCATCCAATGCTTGCTTATAGTCATGCTGTTGAGGTTGTGTATACTACCAGACCGCAAATCATTGACAGATACTAACAGTATCACCTACAGCATAGTGTCAACCCTTGTCATACACACATGTCTACCCATGTTAGTACATAACTGTAGTAGAATGCATACTGGCCATTGAAAGATACCATGAGATGTTAACAATGTGTACAACAGGGTATGCCACACGTCCCATATGTCCACTATGCACGTACATGCAGATAGTGGGCACCCACCATATTCACAGATGTACACTTGCTAATCTGTACTGCACAAATCACACACATACTGTCCACTCACTAACACATGCTGGCAACACATTACACTTCAGCCAAGTAGCACATGGGTGGACAATACATACTCAGACCTAACAGTGGTGTAAACAATGCTACATTGACAATCAGAGCTTTGATGCATAATGTCTGCTGAGATATACCTACAAGGATGTCATTACACTTTCCTGTTGACAACTTGCTAATATTGCTACACTGCTATAGTGTCACCCTGTGCATCAGCACCATGTTAGCCTGTTCCTCCATCAATGTTACAGATGACAGGAGGCGACACAGGTATCATCATATGCACAGGGCGTTTTGTTGTTTGCCAGAGCCTGACATTGACCCATCCAATCGACATGTCTGTGTGTGTGTGTGTGTGTGTGTGTGTGTGTGTGTGTGTGTGTGTGTGTGTGTGGGACAACAGTACAGCATGGGCCAATGTTGATGTAATGTGTGTGTGTATGTGTGAGCCCTAGTTGTTTGGTTAATGTGTGTGTGTCTGCATGCACACAGCTCCACCATGTGGCTGCCATATACAGTAGTTTGTGGGACAGCCACAGACTGTACATGCTAGGCTGTACAGATCACTGTCTCTGGCCACGGACACAGTACCTGTGCCTGTCAGGGGTGCTACGGACAGTATCGGGTACCAACCCTGACTGGGTACTGTCCTCAGAGGCAGAGGTAGGATGACTGGACCCATGTCCCTGCTGGGACTGGCCAGAGCCACGTGCACGTGGTCTACTGGGACAGTCAATGGACAGGCCAGCCCCAGCATTGCTGGGGCTGGTACTGTCACTATGGGAGTGGCTGCGAACTGGGGGCCATCCGCGACCACTGCCAGCTGTTGCTGTTGCTGGCATGCGTCCGCGTCGACGTTGCAACCATCCCGCATGGTCTTGGCTCATGGAAGACATATTGTGGAGGGCATCTAATGTCTCCCCCCAACGTCTATCAATGACCTCGGTGTAAGTCCGGATGGCACCGGCAAGGTCACGGATGCTGTCATTGATAGTGGTGTAATGTGCCCTCTGCGCCCTAAGTCCCTGCCTGGTGTACCATTCCATACGTGCCTGAGCCTGCATTACAGCCCAGAACATACTGGACGTCGTAAGACCAGTGAGGGCACGCCTGCCAGGGGCAATACGACCTTGGTGCTCCCCCGAGAACCCCTGGACCTCCACCTATGTGGTACCGTTCCAGGAATATGGCTATGGCTGCTGGGAGGGGATGCAAGTGCCATGGGTTCCACACTCTCCTGGTCAATGCCAACTGTATGCTGTCCCTCGCCTATGGCCATTGGTGGTGAGGGATGTATTGACAGTATGAGTGTGCGCATAGATGGGGTTGAACGCTGTGTACTGTTGATTGGCAGACCAACGACAGACCCTGTCAAACCTTCCTGTGCCACAATACATGTCTCATCATCAGCACTATCCGTGGCAGTGGCTTCAGGTTCCCTGCTGCATTCGGCCACCCCTAACTCAGCACCTGTGAGAGGAAGACAGGAAACACACTTTATGGTCTGCACATGAACACATGCACACATGCACACATGAACACATGCACACCTGCACACAGGAACACATGCACACAGGAACACATGCACACATGCACACATGAACACATGGACACATGCACACATGGACACATGGACACATGCACACATGCACACATGAACACTTACACACATGAACAAATGCACACAGGAACACATGCACACATGCACACATGAACACATGCACACATGCACACATGCACACAGGAACACATGCACACTCTTCACTACAGCAGATAATCACACACAACAGCAATCCAAAACATACTCAATAGTGGTTGAAGGTGGGTGACAGTATCACAATGCAAACAGTCACGTCACACGTGTCAGCATGCAGAATATGTGTTGATCAAGTCCATGCAGTGTGAGTGTAGACAGCCATAGTTAATGACAGTGTACATGGCTGTGGTGCATGTGTGTACATGTTCAGTGATTGCCTACACCCTGGAACACAATGTGCACAAGGACACGACATTTCTGTGCAAGTATTATAAGCTCTGCAATGTCCTGTGCACCATCACTCACAAGTATACATACCATGGCTGCATGTGTTATCTGTGTGTCACATGGATTTCCATGTCTGAATGCAGTGTCTGTGTCTGTAGCAGATAATTGTGGACACAGGTGTAGCACATGCATGCTATGTACACACATGGGATGAGTGATGCATGTATACATGATGGAATACCAATCTTGGACATGGCCATTGTACAGTGGTTATGGTGAGTGTGGGTCATATTCCAGATATGCCAGTGCCAGCCATGACATTGCATGGTACATGACTGCAACATTCAACATCACACATACCCAATGTGTGTCATGTGACCTATATACCCAATATCATTCCAGGACAAATATGTGTCACTTTGTACAGAATGCGACTGCTATGCATATTGTGTATAGTTGCATATGTTTGCACACACACAACATGCTATGCATAATGTGTATAGGTGCATATGTGTGCACACACACAACATGGAGGTGCAAAGCAATGACAGCTATGTTTAGTACTGTGGTCACTGTAACTGTATGGGGTGTAGTACCATTAGCCATCATCATCATCATGCATCATGTGGTCACTCAAAGCCACTAAAGTGTGCTAGACCACCACCTAGCATGCTGTACCTGAACCGCAGTGCCGTGGCTAAGTTCACACTTACACAGCCATAACTTTGTTATGTGTTGCACATCCCCATGCTAGGCCCCTACCCCTCAGGTATATTATGTGTGGTGTGTAGATGACATGTGGGATACTGAAGTGTGACCTGACAGCGGGTGTCCGGTTACACTATGTGTAGCATGTTGAGGTGTACTGCGTATGACAAACGTGTTATGTTGTGTACATGTGTGTCAACTATGCCTATCCAATGTGCAATACAGTGTTGCCACATTTGTGTCTGGTGCTCTGTGCATTGCATGTGATTGAGGCAGCTACTGACTTTGCTGAGATGTTTAACGTCTCACAGCAAACATGCACAGCATGCCTTATGCGTAGTTGTGTTATGTGTACATGGCCTACACCTCACCTATGACATGCACATTTCAATACCAATTTTAAAGTGTTAACACACTCACCAGCATGTATCGTCTGTCCTGCTGTCACACCAGAGGGACTTACAAGAATATGACACAGTTTGTCAGTGGCCACAACTGTGGCATTGCTACTGTGAGTGTGCTAAACTACAGTAGAACAACAGGCATAGGTGTATGGATACTATTCAAAATATCAGTATTGTACACAATAGGCAGCACAACTGCTAAACACAGTACACATCTCACATATGCATAATCTAACAATACAGGTAACAGTAGTCTACAGCTAGGGCATGTTACCTGCACGGTCCATGTCACCATGATGGGTGGCTCTGGCCTCCATGATGACACATGTGTGATGTTGTTGCTGCTGTAGGCCAGGAGCCACCACACTTAGGAGCAGTTCCTCCACTCTGGTAAGGGGGGGATGTATGGCCACCCCACCACCTGTAGCAAGCTGTTGTCTATGGATATCAGATGCACGCCGCCAGACATGTCTAATTAAATCACTGCAGTGATGGAGTACCTGCTCATATGTCTGGTTATGCATGCCTATGTCATTTACCTGATGAACAAGATCTTGCCACAGTGCAGTACGCTCATGCTGGTGCTGGCTGGCCCTGGAAAACAGCAGGGTATAGTGCTGAACCAGGCTGTGGTGGATTTCCTGTTCCTCTGCGGCTGTGTAGGAGGGATTCCTTTGATGAGCCATAAGCCTGGAAGACAAGTAAATGATATGTTTGAGCATGTCATGTGGCACACTTAACATTATACAGTACAGATATCAGTTAACTGCCATATATAGCATCTGTTCATCTGTCAGAGGATACACACATTCAATACCACATATCAGTGCTCAGCCCACAACTGGCTGACAGTGCCTGCCACACTCCATATAACAAACCAGTATACACCAGTACTCGGCACACTGTTTGGGATCCAATGCACAGCCTCACCACGGGGGTACATATCAAGCTAATGCATGAAGAAATATGGCATCCATTGCAATAAATTTGAAGTACAGTTACAGTATAACCAGTAACCCACCCTAGTCATTGGTGCCATACCCCTACCTAACATATGTGCACAGTTGTTAATATAGCTGGCATACTGCTGTAACAGAGTATACATGTTGCTAGGTACACACGCAAACCCTGCAACACACATGTGATTGCGGACATGGTACAGGCATCATTACACACACATCAGACATTCATACAACACACACATGTATGCTGACACAGATGAGCATTTCCTGTGTACCTTACAGTACTGTGTGCCCCTACTTAAAGATACCTATGCCTGAGGTATGTAATCTGTGCAGACTACAGGAAATACACAAGACAGTGTTACCAGGGAATGCGAACATACACCATACTGTGCTGTTTAGGCCTACAGCTTCAGGTAGTACAACACTTCAAATGTCAGCTGGATTCACCAGCAGTACCACTTACTGAGCATACATGTATTGCTTCAGCCTATGATAGGACACCACAGTCGTACACAGGGAACTACATCACAACATATGCCATCCTACTATGTCTGTATCCCAATAACTGACACATCTTTCTCTGGCCTCACACCTAGGACACAAACGACCATGACAGAAACAACCTCACACAGACCTTGCACACATTCACTGTCACACTCATTCCACCTCACATAGCAGGTATTGCACTGAGTACATGTGTGTATGTGCATTGTGTCATAGGTAGGTAATACGCTGTTGGCCCTAGGGCCTACAGCAGCCTAGCCATATGCTACCCTGGCCTTTGACACACATGTAATTTGATTTCACTTTCTCCTGTCAACCGGATACACAGAGGTGATTCCCAGGGCGTGTTACCTATCCCCCAGACAATCATCAAGGGTATGTATGACATCTGCTACTGAGGAGCCTTGTTTGTTAATGCTGGGTGATTTACTCCAGAGTATGGCATATTTGACAGTAGGAGCCTATCCCTCCAGCACGTGCTGTTTAGTGAGGTGGCGGGGATTAGTGACCTAGGCCGTGTAGCCTGGTGGGATTGTGAGGTGTTGACATGGTGGTTGTCTGACTGCTATGGGTGTGACATACCTCTGTATGTTCGGCAGAGGTAACCTCTGGGTGGCCGGTATGCAACGCACTGTAGCTGTGGTTATGTCAGTCAGTCTGCATAGGGGATGTGTTTGAGGGCAGTATTACTGTTTGTGAGGTATGTCTGTGGCCTTTCCACTTGCTGCAATTGTCATGTGAGGTACATACCACATGGGGCATTGTGATGAGTACAGGGGAACACTGACCTATATTTCCGTACATGACACAACGTTTGTGATGACATGTACCATGTAGACAGATTACAAGACTAGTGTGGCACTGTGAATATCAAAGGGGAGGCTACTGTCCACCTGTCTCCCATGTTCCCTTTTGACACCTTTGGTGTTAGGCAGGCAACCACCTATCTGGTAGTTAGTGGGTAAAGTGTTTTGGAATGGGGTATGGCACTGCAGTATCAACACTGGTGTTCAGTCCATGCCTTGGTCACCAGGCACCTGTTGCAATACAGCTGACCCCATGTCTCCCTCTCTCACTATATATATATATATATATATATATATATATATATATATATATATATATATATATATATATATATATATATATATATATATATATATATATATATATATATATATATATATATATATATATATCTGAATATATATATATATATATATATATATATATATATATATATATATGTATATACATATATATATATCCATATATAGCCATATATATCTGTATATATCTATATATCTATATATATGTATATATATATATATATCTATATATGAATGTATCTAAATGTATATATATATATATATGTATATATATATATATATGTATATATATATATATATATATATATATATATATACATATATATATATATATATATATATATATATACATATATATATATATATATATATATATATATATATATATATATATATATATATATATATATATATATATATATATATATATATATATATATATATATATATATACACATATATATATATATATATATATATATATACATACTTGTAAACATCCATTGCTGTACATATACATGCACATATAGGCACATATACTGTCCACCTTTCATGGTGGGAATATCAATTATGAAACAGTTGTGTGACATACAATTATGTAATAATATTGCACAGTGTTGTGCAGAATGCATTTCGCTGTTCTCAGGCCGTATAGCTGTGGCAGACCTCACTGGCTGTAACTCAGTCCCACAGCATTTAATCACCACATGGCATATATCTGCACTGCTTGCTGTTTTCAATTCCACACACTACAACCTACATAGATATGTGCACATAGCAACCTTCAACTACATATATATGTCCAGCCTTCACTAACAGTTGCAGTATGTCCCTTGCCCTATGCACATCTGCATTTACATATAGATACAGACTGCTACCACATATGGAGGGTTCACAGTATGTACAGTACCCTTCAGACACATCATTCAGATGCCAGCAAATACATCTCTGTTACATACCTTACCTTTGTATTTCTCACCTCTGTCTGTTGTACCTGTTGACGTGTTTTATTTTATTTTTTTTTTGGTTTGGTGTCTTCAACTGCCTCTGTTTGTTTGTCTGTCTATCTGTCTCTGTCTGTCTGCCTGTCTCTCTCGCTCTCTCTCTCCAGTTGCTGCAATGATATGATTGCATGTGTGGACAGCAAGTATAGGCTTCTTTTGTAGGTATCTGCACATGTGCATGTGATGGCCTCTGCACCAGTTGGTGTCCACCATTTAGTAATTGCATGCAGCCTGCTGTGTGGTAATTGCAGTTCTCACTGTGATTTCAGGACACTGCTATAAAATGAAAGGTTAGGTAGGTGTAGGCCTTTCGGTTTTGCAAGGTGGGGATCATGCTTGTTTACTGTGGACACTGTTGTGTCAGTCAGAAGGTTGGTATATGTCTCATATCTGAAGCTGGGTTGTAGCCAGTGAAATGCATGTTGTACTGAAACCTGACTGTTGCTTCTTCCAGTACACTCTTCTCAGTGTGTAAGTTTACTCACACCTCCGAATGCTAACACTGGATACATGGGAGTATGTGCTTTCTTTTGGAATTAGGGAATTAACTGGCATACTACAGTAGTTATTGCAATGTATTCCTATGGCTTTCCTATTTTCCCTTTACATTCACTCCTTGTAATGCATGTTATATTTCTTTATTGCAATGTATTCCTATGGCTTTCCTATTTTCCCTTTACATTCACTCCTTGTAATGCATGTTATATTTCTCTCAGCACCAAGTTATTGTATATCTGCTGTGGTGTAGTGGTACTTCATGCAGACTGGTGAGTCCAAGGTCCCGGGTTCGAGACTAACAAGTTTTTTTATTTTGCTGCTGAGCAGTACAAGGGCCTTGTCATGCAGAGTGACTAAGGCACTTTTAAGCAGTTGTAAGCGGGTTTGTGCGACGCTTAGCGATGCTAAGCTAAGCTTATCTTAGCTTATTTTATTTTAGCAATACTAAGCCAAGCTTGGCTTAGCTTATCATATCTTAGCAATGCTAAGCTAAGCGCACACATGTGCACACTGGTGCAAACCCGCTTACTACTGTTTACAAGTGCTCACTCCCGCTAACCCCTGCGCTCATTTCTTTGACAAAAAAGTAAATGGGGAGATAGGAATGTGGTGATAAAGGGTGCACAAATAGGGGAAGACAGTAGGGAAAACAGCTCAGGATGTACAGGATGGGTGTGGAGAGGGTCCATAGCTGCCCATTTCTTTACCAGCAACAGCTGTGCATATACAATACATTAGGAGGGATATTTGAAACCTTCCACCCCTGAGAGAGGGGTGAGGACAACTAAGTGTGTTGTACTACCAATTATGAATATCAGGCACATGCACTGTTTGTGAACTGCTACACTGTCATTAGTACGTTACTCACTTCTGAACAGTTTGTGGTTTGTGTTGACATTAGCACAGTCTGCTCAGGACAACTGGACATATTTCACTACTGTGTATGCCTACCTACACCCTTGGTTGTGCCTGACTACACGGGTATATAGTACCTTTGGTTAGGGGTGCAGAAGTGCAGAGTGCATTATTTATTATCGTGTGATGTTTATCTTACTGAACATGCAGAGTTGCTGTGTACCTGTAAGTCTATGAAGGCTAGTAGTCTGTCTGAGTAGCTCCCACCTGTGGACATATCCGGATGGTAGATAGAGGTCAGCCTAGTATTCTTTGACTGTGCACCACAGCGGTCTTTTCAGCACCTGAATAATGGCATTGTCACAGGTGATCGTTAGCAGTGCATGGCTACATCCTTTGATATTTCTGTGTTGTACTTCTACATAAGGGCATGCTTGTGGGATTCATTCTACAGCTATTTGCAGTGTGTAACAGCAGACAGGCTGATATGTCTGTGTGTTTCTGACTCTTCCAGGCCTCAGATACTCTCAGGTATATATATTTGAACAGCCTCAGGGAAAGGTACATATAACTGGGATACACCTGTGATATATTTCAGACATTTTGCAGTTCAGACTTTGGGGGATTCAGAGCATATGTATTACTACATCTTTTCTGATGTGCAAGCAGTGTCTACTCTCACTTATTGACATTTGTCATTAAGTGATATTCTGCACCTTTCTGCCTACTGTTAGTACATTTCTCAGGGAGTCAGAGGGGCACAGCTAACATTTGTTTACAAATCAGGGTCATCACTGCAGAGCAGTCACTGTTGGGAGGTCTGGCCTGTGACCTATGCAAATATGCTAGTGTTTATCCCACTCTGATACTGTGTGGGGTTTGTAAGGTGCTACTGTGACTTTATTCCCTACTAGCATGGCTGATTCTTTTTTCACAGTCATGTCATGCAATTCCACAACACCTGCTGGTTAAGGCCCACAGAACAAGATTTGTGTTATGCCATTCCTATTTTCCCCTTACATTCACTCATGGTAATGCATGATATATTGCTTTCAGCACTAAGTTATTGTATTTCTGCTGTGGTGTAGTGGTACTTCATGCAGACTGGTGAGTCCAAGGTCACAGGTTCGAGACTAACAAGGGTATTTTATTTTGCTGCTGAGCAGTACAAGGGCCTTGTCATACAGAGTGACTAAGGCACTTTTAAGCAGTTGTAAGCGGGTTTGCACGACGCTTAGCAATGCTTAGCTAAGCGCACACAAGCTCACACTCGCGCACCCCCACTAACTACTGCTTAAAAGTGCTTACTCCCGCTAACCCCCACGCTAATTTCCTTTAAAGAAAAGAAAATGGGGAGATAGAAAACTGGTGAAAAAGGGGGCACAAAGAGGGAAAGACAGTAGGGAAACCAGCTCGGGATGTGCAGGATGGGTGTAGGGAAGGTCCATAGCTGCCCATTTCTTTAACAGCAACAGCTGTGCATATGTATGATATTTGGTGTGAAATTTGAAACCTTCCACCCCTGAGAGAGGGGTGAGGACAACAAAATATGTTGTACTGCCAATTAGAGTTATCAGTTTACATGTCCAGCGGACATGTGTGCGAATTGGGCAGCTATGTATGGGGTGTAATTTGTTTGTGGGAACAGATTGCCCTTTTTTTTTATTTTTTTTTTTCAGGTGAGAGTGGAATGTGAGGTAGAGGATGTAGGTATATTTGGGGAGGTAGGTTGGGGAGGTAAACAGACAAGACAAACAAGACGCATACAGGGGCGGGGTTTGACACATGGTGTGGGTGAACACAATTGACGGGGAAGGTTGTTTGGAAATCACAAGCCCATGAGCCCACAGATGGTAACAGTGAGACTGAGATCCCCACCCATGGGCAGTCAGCACTGCACCTTCACAGCCCCAAGGGTGGCTGGTGGCTGTGCTGGGGGCTGAGTAGGATGGGCAGGCTCACTTGAGAGATGCACCACTCTTGCCTCAAGCTGGCATAGGGGATCAGCGATTGAACGCTGGATCTCCCTACGTACCACAGCCCGGACCCTTTGAAGGGTGATAGGTGGCCCTTCTCCGCCCATGCTTGCACGGGGGGGATGGGCCCCATCCCCTGCAGCACTTCCACCCGAAGGTGGCACAGGATCAATGGAGGAGGGGAGCCCGGGCTGGGCACCGGAGCTGCTGGTGCCAGGTGCACTCGCCAACTGAGGAGGGACAGGTGGGTCCGCTGGGACCAGCCTTCCCATACGTTCTGTGATTAGGTGTGTTTAATTACAACATAAAAACAGCATTCCAGATTTGTTGTAACAGCATGCAGTAATATTCCCATTAACCCAACACACCAAGGTTCCAACAGTTGAACAGCAAGCATAACACATGCATATATTGAATGACAGTGAATATTCCAACAGCATGTAGGGATGTTTGGTAGCAACAGGCCACCATGAACATGGTGTTTGAACAGGGCACATGCATCAACATCAATGCAAATATTTATAAACAATAGCACATATGTCCCAACAAATATTTAAGGTTACACATCCCCATTGAGGTGTGGAATTGCATGGTTTATGCACATACGGTAGGGTGTAGACAAAAAAACTCGGTTAACATCTTACAATGACCATTTAGTCTACACTACATTCCCAGTGACTGCAAGTCTATATCCCCTACCTGTATTATTACACTTGCCACCATACATTAGGTTGTGTCATGGGTTTGGCTAGTTCAATATATGCCTGACCTATATCTGACATACTAACTGTCCAGGATGCAGATGTTACTGCCACATATTTCTTGTTTGCATTTATATTTCTTTTTCTACATATCTGTGATGTTTTTCACATGACATTTTCACTTCGATTTGTACAGAACCCTGCATTTCTTAACACACACTCACATTTCTGGTGAATAATTACATGCTACATGTGTGCCAGGTTTACTTATTCATGCCAGCAAGTAACTGACTATTGTGGACTTTATATATGTTTCACAGCTACTAGCACTTTCATCACCCACTTTATATGGGACTGCATAACTCTGGGTTGCCAGCACATTTTCATACAGTACTGTTTGTATAATGCAAGGGTACTACTACATTTCAGACTCTGTGACATAGACACACTCTGGGGTTTAGACCTTTATTAATGACATTGCACACTTTTCCACAGGCTCATTCCTTTATTTGTTTTAACGGTGTTTATGGCAGACATGTTCAAGACATATTATACCTTTATTAATAGGTTAGAACAATCTTTTTTCAGGCTCACTCACTTATGTTATATGACAGTGCCTGCAGAGATATTATTCCAGACATATGTTACCTTTCTTAATGGGTTACTGCACTCTTTTTCTGCCTCTCTGACATTTTTATCTGGCAGTACATGCAGAGGACTTATTCAGGCAATTCTATGGCTGTTTTATTGGACTACAACACATTCTTTCATGCTCTCAAAAAATATTTTATATAACAATACATGCAGAATAATCACTAACCTGCCTGGTGGCGCAACCTTAGAAGCCTATCAGAATAGGCTTGCTGATTCGTAACACGGTCACCTGCAGCTATAAAGTAAATGAAGGGATATTGAAACATACCTATTCGTTATACATACTCCATTATCAATTCTTACATACTGCATTCCATGGCTACATACTCAGTTGTGGGGCATCCTGCATCCCACGGGCCTCCTGTATCCACTGGTTCAGGTGGTCCTGCTTTCGTCTCTTCAGGTCTGCATGGTGGTGACGGACCTGCTCACCAGTCCGGGGAATGCCTGTAGCACTGGTGAGGTCACAAGCTAACCGGTTCCAAGCCTCTGCCTTGTACTCCGTCCCTTGGAACTGGCCCTGCAGGAGTCTTGACTCGTGATGGTGGACAATGAGCCAAACCATGTATTTGGACTCCTCGATGCCCCAACGTTGTGCTCGGAAGTGTGAACCTTCTCCTACACCTGCCATTCTGACTGCAAATGTGTGCTACAATCAGTTATGGCGAGTATTCCCGCCTATAGGGCTTAAATATGCCACATTTCCCGCACTTTTTTGTGATTGGCTATTTTGTAAAATTCTCGGCTGACTGCAGACCTGCTTAGTAATGGTTAAACTACCATTCGTAAGTTTATGAATGTTAATAGTGGCTGCTTCTCCTATGTTGTCATGGCTTAGTGGTTCTGTACTTTGATTATGATGCACAGGGTCCTGGGTTCGAACCTGCTCATTCTTTTATTTTAATACTGTCTAGACAGGCTAGAGGGTGTGGCTGCGTTTAAGCAACTTAGCTCTACGTTGCTCCACGGTGCCCTACGGTGCCCTGGTTGGCACGGCACGCACGTCCGCGCAAACACATTGCGCTGGGTAAAGCGCTTTTAAACTTTGGGTAACTCTATTGCACTGGGTAAAGTGCTATTAAACCATGGGCAACTCTGTTTAGCTGGGTAAAGCACTATTTAACTATGGGCACCTCTGTTTAGCTGGGTAAAGCGCTATTAAACTATGGGCACCTGTGTTTAGCTGGGTAAAGCGCTATTAAACTATGGGCACCTCTGTTTAGCTGGGTAAAGCGTTGCTTAACAGCAGCCTATTATATATCTGGGTCCTTTAAAAATATATATTTTGTTCACTGATACATTGGCCATGTCACTGCTTTTTATAAAATTTTAATCATATATGTCTGGTATTATTTCAAATACTAATTTAAAACATAAATAAGAAGGAGAGTGGTGGGACTCGAACCGTGAATGCCTCCTCTTTGTGCATACGCTGTACCATTACGCTATTGCAATTTAGTGTGATTTGCATAAACATTCTTTCTTATGCTCTTCCATGTCAGAATTGCTTACTATGGCTAAGCAATGGGCACACCTGCGCACACACATGCAAATACAGGCAGCTATATCGTGGATTTAAAAAAAAAAAATGTTACTTTTTATAACTGTGATGGGGGTTTACAGTGTCAGGGAGTGTGGTGTTGGGTGCAAGTACATTTGAGTGAACTCGCTCTTGTGTGTTGACATTTTGCTTTTACTACACTTGCAGGGGCGTGGACATTTAGACTGCTCGGCAGTCGGACACGCCCCCTGCTTTCATACACGGTCCGTGTAAGAGTTACGGTTGAGTCAGCGTGCCCTCATGAATATTCATGGCACGCTGACATCATACCGTTCAACTGCAGCCTTCGAGTAAGACTTATTAAGTCTTACACAGAGGATTCGTGAATCCGGGGGTTAGTCTATTCTTGGTCACTGAAAAAAGTAATATATGTCTCTGTCTCTCATGAAAGCAGTGTCAGGGGGCATATGTCTTAATCTCTTAGCACAACGGATCTGGATATAGCCTACAATAATAGGGTCAAAGGCACAAAAATAGGGACAGGTTTTTAACATTGTCCTTATAAGGTTTAAACTTGGATGAATAACGTGATTTGTAGTAGCTTGCATTTTCTGAAGGAAATGAAGTCTGCAATAGAAACATATGTCATTACTTAACTCTTTGAAACACCTGTTTTGTGAGAGACGCTGAAAAAAATATGTATTCATTTGAGTACATTGAGTATGCCTAGCTATGCCCTTGGTCCAGGTGCATGTTTTATCACACTCTTTATCTGGGGACTGTCATTAAGATAAATAGTACTATCTCAGCTAATATCTTACTGAATTTTCTGTTCTGCAAAAAGTGGTCCTGTACTCCTTGATGTCCACTGTTGACATCTTCTTTTGCAGCCATGAGGACCTGCTCCTTTCTTGAAAGAAGTCCTCCTCAATTTCCTATATTCATTAGCTTTGAACTACTTCACCAATTCCACATATAATGCAAACTCTCAGAACATATTCAAATCCTATTTTATGTGTTAGAGTAGCACAGCTGGCTGATGTGCTAAACGTCACAGGCAAGGCAAGCTAGAGTGGCCTAGTCAGTCTGTGCCCCCATGTGCAACATGAAGATGTTTAGCTGCAGACTATTACAGACTCAGTCATCCTGGACGTCTGGTTTCTCCACAGTACCAATATCTTTACTATTAGTAGAACCAAGGGCTAAAGACCTTTCGTGTGAGGTAAAGATGATAGAGACACATGTTTATAGCACAGTGCCTTCCACACAGCTGTAATAAACTCTGCTTGCAACTATCTGTCCATCCACAGGTCCACATTATGCTTGACTAGGATCATGGAAAAACTCTGCTTCACGTGGATGTGAAGCCTGTTTCAGAGAAAGGGATAATCCTTGAGACACATACCTGTCCCTCCAACATATCCAGTTTATGTTCTTTCTCTAATACACATTCCTGTCCCTCCAACATATCCAGTTTATGTTCTTTCTCTAATACACATACCTGTCCCTCCAACATATCCAGTTAATGTTCATTCTCTAATACACATACTTGGCCCTCCAACATATCCAGAAGGGGATATTCTCTGAGATGCATACCTGTCCCTCCAACATTTCCATTTTATATATTCCCTGAGATACATGCATGTCCCTCCTACATATCCAGTTTATGTTAATTCTCAGAGACACATACCTGTCCCTCCAACATATCCAGTTTATGTTCCAAGCAAAGTTTGTCTTTAGATCTGGGAGTTGTGATACTATTCATTTTGTAAATATGAAACTAGTCCATCAGAGCAGGATCTGGGGATGTGTTAGTACGACAGATGTAGATCATCCATCAACATTCTGCATGGTTCCAAGTATAGTGATAGTGCAGTCCGCATATGACATGCTGTGAAAGCTGTGCATTCATTTCTTTTGCTGTATGACAATTCATCAGACAGCACAGATTGTGTTTCATTGTTTTTGAAATTTATTTATTTGATATTTGTTTATTGGGAAAGTCAGACTCTGTCATGAAGTACGCATTTTCAGTGTAGGCCCGGGTAGAAAAGCTCCAGATATATATGGCTAACAGAAGGGAAAATTTGGCAGACCTAATAAAGTCATAACATTCAAGCACAAATTTTGAAAAAGTACACATTAGTTTTTATTATGACAAACTCAACAGGCATATTAAAGTATTAGTGTTCAAGCATAAATTATATGGAAAGCCTGATAATAGAAAGATGCATTATTTACATAATTAATGATCATAATGACTATTAATATTCCAGAGGTCGTGAAATATGGTAACCCATTATATTGTTGAAGGCATAGAATAGTACAAGTAGAAAAGGGTAAGGTGCAATAGAGGGGATAGTAGGAACAGAAGTGGAAAAGGTATGAATGTAACCTCAGGGGAGCATCTGTAAAGGTACGAGTGTAACCTCAGGGGAGTATGTATAGAAGAAGGGAGAGTAGGGTAAGTTAGTAGTAGAGATAAATAGACTAGAGGTACAAAAGGTTTGAGTGTGTGCATATGACTTTTAAAGATACAGTTGTTAATGTATATGACATGTTCATATGCTGAATGATGACCTAAGTACATATTCACACATTTCTCAGGTGGAATGGTGATGTATTTGTATTTTAAATCAGAATTACATGTTTTCTCTTCCATGTGACCTAGTATGATAATACTACTTATTTCCTTTGAAGTAAGATCTATCTGATATCATCAGATAGCACAATTAGCACACTCGTAAGGGGTCATGGCTACCTATGAGATAACTCACAACCCATTACCTTTTGTCAATCCTGTTCTTCCATTGTGTCTCTCAAAAATCAAGCACTCATTTACATAGGAGGTCCAATGTCTGCAGCTGCCTTTCAGATGGAATCACTAACATTTCCTTACTATGCCTCTCCATTCCTATTGAACACATGCAGGGTCATTGTTATTCAACTCCCCTCACACGTTATGATTTCTGAAATAATTCAGAGGCATATGACTGTTGTGTTTCCTGCTGAAGTAAGCAGGTGTCAACCCTGCACTTCAGAAGAAATGTTGCTGTGTTCTCTTGTAATCTTATTTGCATCAAATACCTTCAAAGACATTCATTTCAATTTGAATCCAGAGAGCTCATGTTTGTTCATTAATATTTGTCACCTCCACAGGGTGCTTTCCCTCTATACTTCATCTCCGCCATTTTAATATGCACATGCTTACTCCAAGGCATCTTTCTCACATGTCTTGATAATAGTGCATTTTTGAAAAATGAGTCATGGCCAGTGTGACAACCGTGCCCTGGCCCAGCAATCAAGGAGCCTCAATCCTCACCACTAACACTAGGGAGGTCGTCTCCTAGAAGAGGAAAGGATAACTAATACACACAGTAAAGTACAATTTCCCTTAAGTGCACACAGAGATCACAGTCAGTCTGGGGCTCTGGTTGCTCCCTTGCTCACCAGGTCCCCAATAAGACTCCCCACTGGCACAGCTATAGAGTCCAGGTCTCAGCCTAACTGGACAAGCTAAAACCTCCAGTACCCTCTCTGTCCCACAAGTACTTTGTGTCCCTGCCAAGTAGCTGACACACACACACACACACACACACACACACACACACACACACACACACACACACATACACACACACACACACACACACACATACACGCACACTTTGAGATAAGTATTTATACAACTTCACAGACACTCCTGGGAAAGGCTGACACAGATTCTCCAACTGTGCCCTTTACCCAGACTATATGGTAGTAATTACTGCCACCACCCAGTTAATAATATCAGCTACTAAAAGGCCCTTAAAAGGGTGTCCAATTATTACTGTGCAATATTATTATCCAATGGTAGTATGACTAACAGTCAAGGCTTACTTTAGAGTGGCCTATTACAATAACCTCTATAAATATGCAATGTACTCTGGAGCTTATCTCTACACAAATCAGCCACAGGTAGAAGGTTTTAAAAATATTTAATAATAAATAATTAAAACACAAGACAAAATTACTACACCACAGAGATATCTAAGAGTTCAGAGATCACACAGAAACTTAAAATAATACAGTAGGACAGGTCTGAGTTCAAAGAAAAATACCTAATTAATCTTTACTAGCTTTAACTATTCCTACAAGAAATCACAGTGCTAAGATTTACATGTGAGCACAAGGCAGGGTTCTGATAAGTAGATATCCAAGATCAAAATGCTTTTAGTCTCTTGTGAGAAATAGTATTTAAACACTACTCACAAACATGTCTCTAAGTCCCTCCCAGAATTACATAATTTTTGACACTTAGGTTTTCCCAGTATTCATATTGCATCATCTTTACACCTGGTCTGAGTTCTCAGGCCACAAACTGCATTATTTAGCAATCTAACACCTGCACAGAAACTTGCAACAATAGAAGACATTTCATATGTATATTCTAAAAGAAACCAGAGCAATAAAGCACATTCCATATCTAAATTCTGGTCATAAACTTTAGCCTTAAAACAATGGGCATGAAATCTTCATCCAGCCGCCCTGGAGCCGAATTCTAACATGAAAGGGTACAACATGCTTCAGTGGGCCAGTAGAGTGCAATGTTGTCCCATATTTGTCAGTTCCACATTTCACAATATTCTTTTACATTCAAGAAAACATGCCTGTATTTTACATTTATTTACAAATGCCAGAATTATATATCAAATTCTGTTTGACTAGGCTAGCAGCCTTCGCCCATCTCTCCCAAATTGTCACATCTCCCCCCCCCCAGGGAACTCAAGCAAGTTTTTCAAGTGCACTTTGAGCAACATCGCTTGAGAGTGTCAGGTCTACCTGAGTGTACCTCACCCCATCCCCTGTCTTGAGAGCCCATCTGCATTGGCATTGCTACTCCCACTGTGATGCTGCACTGACATATCATATGCTTGCAACCCCAGACTCCATCTTAGCAACTTGGCATTTTGCTGACTGGCTCTGTTTAACAATGTTAGAGGGTTTTGATCTGACATCACAGTGAATTTTCTTCCATACAGATAAGGCTGAAGTTTTTGTAGTGCCCACACTATGGCTAGACATTCCTTTTCTACCGCTGCATAGCACCCCCCCTAAGTTGGAGCCTACTACTGAGGAAAACCACTGGGTGCTCTTCTCCCTCTGAAGAAATCTAGCTAAGTACAGCCCCCACCAATTAGTTTGAAGCATCCACCTGCACAACAAAGTCTTTGCTGTAGGCTGGACTGGCTGACACAGGGGGTCCTCCCAAAGCTTCCTTAAGCTTCTGAAATGCCTGCTCACATGCTGGGGTCCACACTACCTTATCTGGCCTGTTCTTCCTTGTCAAGTCTGTGAGGGGAGCAACTATGGTACTATAATTAGGAACAAACTTTATGTAGTACCCTGCTGTCCCTAAGAATGCCCTCACCTGCTGTTTGGTAACAGGTGCAGGCCATGTCTGAATAGCTTCCACTTTGGCAGGTTCTGGCCTTATCTTACCACTCCCCACTCTATGTCCTGGGTAGGAGACCTCTGCCATGCCCACCTGACATTTGCTCGGCTTGATGGTCAACCCTGCTCTCTGTAGTCTACCCAGCACCTTCTAGACATGCTGAAGGTGCTCTTGCCAGGAATGGCTGTAGATAGCAATCTCATCGATGTAAGCAAGGGCAAACCCTCCTGCTCCTGCTAAGATATGATCTACTAGCCTCTGGAAAGTCACTGGGGCATTCTTCATCCCAAAGGGCATCTTTGTGAACTCATACAAACCAAAAGGAGCCACAAAGGCTGACTTCTCTCTAGCACTGGGAGTCAAGGGCACCTGCCAATAACCCTTGGTAAGATCAGTGGTTGTAAGATACTTATCCCCACCCAGCTGCTCTAGGGCATCATCTGTCCTAGGCATGGGGTAAGCATCTGAGTCTGTGTGGCTATTTAATTTCCTGTAATCCACACAGAACCTGGTGCTGCCATCCATCTTTGGCACCAACACCACTGGTGAGACCTAGGGACAGTTTTACTCTTGACTCACCCCTAGTCCCAACATCTCTTGTACCTCTTCCCTCAGAGTCTGTTTGACTCTCTCAGGCACCCTATAAGGGGCCTGCCTGATAGGCCTTTGGGGTCCTGTATCCACCTGGTGCTGCACCAGGTGGGTACTCCCTGGTTTCCCGGTGAACATGCCCCCAAACTCCTGCAACACTGCTTGGATTTCTCGAACCTGGGTAGGAAATAGCTGCTGGGACATTGCTACCCCTTCCACTGAGGTGTCAGCCCGAGCCTCACTGAGGAGATCAGTTCCCAGATCTCCCTCAGACTCCTCCTGCAATTCACTGCAAATGCTCAGCACAAGGGCCTCCCAATCATGGTAAGGTTTCATCATGTTAACGTGGTACAATTTGTGCCCCTGCCATCTGCCTAGCACTTCCATCATGTAGTTAACATCACATATCTTTCTTACCACCTTGTAGGGCCCCTCCCAAGCTGCTTGCTATTTGTTGTGTCTGACAGGAATGAGAACCATCACCTGTTGCCCTACAGCATACTCTTTAGCTTGAGCATTCCTGTCATACCACTCCCTTTTCTGTTGTTGAGCTTCTGCCAGGTTCTCCTGGGCCAGGCCCATGAATTCCCTGAGCCTTGTCCTAAGGTTCAGGACATATGCCACCACAGACTCCTTGTGAGACTCACACTCACTTTCCCACTCATCTCAAATTAAATCTACAGGTCCCCTCACCCTATGCCCATACAGCAACTCAAAGGGTGAAAAACCTGTGGATTCCTGGGGAACCTGTCTGTAAGCAAACAACAGATGGAGCAAACATTTGTCCCACTCCCTCTTAAGCTGATCTGCAAATGCCCATAGCATGGACTTGATTGTATAGTTTAACCTCTGGGGATGGCAGGGGGTGGTCTTCATGTGCTTCACCCCACAGGACTTCCACAGACAAGCCAGCAGGTCTAACATAAAATTGGCACCTCTGTCAGACAGTATTTCCTTTGGGAAACCTACCCTGCAGAAAATCTCTAGCAAAGCATTTACCACCTTCTCTGCCTTAATGGAGGACAAAGCCACTGCCTCAGGGTATCATGTAGCATAATCTACAATCACTAGGATATACTTTTCCCTGTGGAACTTGGGGTACTCAGAGGACCCACAATATCCATAGCTACCCTCTGAAATGGCTCCTCAATCACAGGCAAAGGCATCAAAGGAGCTCTCACCTTGTCTCCTGCCTTGCCTACCTTTTGGCACTACTTATAGGTCCTGCAGTACCCTGTTACATCTTTGGAAATTCCAGGCCAATAGAAGTTTGCATAATATGCCTCTTTGTATGTTTTATGCCCATATGATCTGCAAAGGGAATATCATGGGCTGTGGCTAGAAGCACCAGATGGTAAGCTCTAGGCACTACCAATTGCTGTACCCTCTCACCTTCTAGCCCTCCCTCAGGGGTCCACTCTCTGTACAGTAACCCTTTGTTCCAGTATACAGATTCCCCCTTCCCTTGAGAATCAGGTGCCTCCCTAGCTACCTGCCTCAGGCCTTGCAATGTAGGGTCCGAGAGCTGAGCCTGTCTCAACTCTGTCCTTTTAACCCTTCCCAGCTCCCCTTCCACAGGAAGTCTGGCATCCTCTTGACAGTGGTGCCTCACTGTCAGCCTGGGTACTGTTACACACCTCTTCCTTTGCCGTTACCCTGTCCAAGGGAACATCAGTACCCACAAGCAGCTGTGGCTCAAATTCAGTCTCACTGCTACAGCATAGCTCACTCCCTGAAGTAACCACCTCAGCAGTCCTGTCTACAAGTATGCAGTCTGTCTGGGTCTCCCCCAGGCTACCAGACCCACATGCTTGTCTCCTAGCCTCACTGCATGTAACTGCATAAGTACATAGTACTGCCTCATCCAAATCCTTCCCTCTCAGGACATCTGCAGGATGGTAGTTCCATACCCCTGTTGTCTCAAGACATCCCACTGTTGGCATTTTGTCTTTCCCACTTACTGGATCTCTCACCTTTGGTTCCCCACTTTGCCTCCATGGACACCTGTATGCCACATGGCCCCACTGGTTGCATTCAAAACATTTAACCCTAGCTCCTGGATGTGTACCTGGACTAGTGGCTTCCCCTGCGACTGGCGGATTCTGTTGGGGCAGTCTGTGCTGCTCATCATGGGTTCCTTTAGTTCCATGAGCAGTACTGGGGATCCCCTTCCTGTGCAGGGCTACTCTGCTGGCCAGGTATAGGTCTCCCTTCTTCTCCAACTCCTCTGAAGTAGCACATTGTCTATCAGCTAACCAGATCCTCATGTCCTCAGGCAAACTGCTAAGGGCTTGTTCCCTTACCAAAAGGTCTGCCAGCCATTCAAAGGTGTTGACCTGACATCCACTCACCCAGCTATGAAAATAAGTGCTTAGTTCAGCAACATATTCACATACATTTTCATCTGCCTTGCGTCTATGCTCACGAAACTTTTCCCTATACATTTCAGGTGTTAGCTTAAAACATTCTAATAAATGTCTTTTTACAGCAGTATAATCAAAACAGTCAGTGTCATGCATTTTTGCTAAAGATGTTACAGCTTTACCGTGGAGTAAGGGGGTCAGGAACCGTACCCAGAGGCCCTTGGTCAACTTCATACTGTTTACATACCTGCTCAAACATATGAATGAAGCTATCAAAATTATCCCCCTCTTTAAACTGTGGAAGAAATTTATTGACCTTTTGTGCTTCTGTGGTCCGGTTACTCCCTTCCCCATTACCTCCATGACTCTGGCGAAGAGTCAGCATTTCCCTCTCATGCCTCCTCTGCCATTCATTTTCCTCAGCTTGTAGACTCCTTATTTTCTCGGCTGCTTCTAGTTCCATATGCCTGGCCTCCAACTCAAGTCTCTTTAGCTCCAGCTGGATTTTTAAGTCCACTGCAGAAAGGTTGAGCTGTCCATTCTCCGAGGATATTGTATCTCCACTGTCAGTCTGATTGTCCTCCAGGCTGCTGTTTTCTGATGCAGCTGTAACCAAGGCTGCAATCAGGTCTGCTTTCGTCAGATTTCCATGCACCAGTCCCCTAGTCTGGCACATCTCCGCCAGCTGGCTCCTTGTCAGCTTTCCATACTCTTCTGCTGACATGCTGCCTGCTCACCCTGACTAACAGTAAGCTAACAAAAGAAATGAATCAGTTGTGATCTGAACTCTGAGTATACACTGCGTGACTGTTTTAGAGTACAAAACACTTTTAGAGATCACTGTACATAAGCTACAGGAATTTGCTCTACCCACACCACTACAAGCCAATTAGTATGTGAAGTAGATCCCACCACTGCCACCACTTGTGACAACCGTGCCCTGGCCCAGCAATCAAGGAGCCTCAACCTTCACCACTAACACCAGGGAGGTCATCTCCTAGAAGAGGAAAGGATAACTAATACACACAGTAAAGTACAATTTCCCTTAAGTGCACACAGAGATCACAGTCAGTCTGGGGCTAGTTACTCCCTTGCTCACCAGGTCCCAAATAAGACTCCCCACTGGCACAGCTATAGGGTCCAGATCTCAGCCTAACTGGGCAAGCTAAAACCTCCAGTACCCTCTCTGTCCAACCAGTGTTTCGTGTCCCTGCCAAGTAGCTGACACAACGCACACACACTTTGAGATAAGTATTTATACAACTTCACAGACACTCCTGGGAAAGGCTGACACAGATTCTCCAACTGTGCCCCTTTACCTAGACTATATGGTAGTAATTACTGCCACCACCCAGTTAATAATATCAGCTACTAAAAGGCCCTTAAAAGGGTGCCCAATTATTACTGTGCAATATTATTATCCAATTGTAGTATGACTAACAGTCAAGGCTTACTTTAGAGTGGCCTAATACAATTACCTCTATAAATATGCAATGTACTCTAGAGCTTATCTCTACACAAATCAGCCGCAGGTAGAAGGTTTTACAAATATTTAATAATAAATAATTAAAACACAAGACAAAACTACTACACCACAGAGATCTCTAAGAGTTCAGAGATCACACAGAAACTTAAAATAATACAGTAGGACAGGTCTGATTTCAAAGAAAAATACCTAATTAATCTTTACTAGCTTTAACTATTCCTACAAGACATCACAGTGCTAAGACTTGCATGTGAGCACAAGGCAGAGTGCTGATAAGTGCATATCCAAGATCAAAATGCTTTTAGTCTCTTGTGATAAATAGTATTTAAACATTACTCACAAACATGTCTCTAAGGCCCTCCCAAAATTACATCATTTTTGACACTTAGGTTTTCCCAGTATTCATATTGCATCATCTTAACACCTGGTCTGAGTTCTCAGGCCACAAACTGCATTATTTAGCAATCTAACACATGCTCAGAAAGTTACAACAATAGAAGACATTTCACATGCATATTCTAAAAGAAACCAGAGCAATAAAGCACATTCCACATCTAAATTCTGGTCATAAACTTTAGCCATAAAACAATGAGCATGAAATCTTCATCCAGCTGCCCTGGAGCCGAATTCTAACATGAAAGGGTACAGCATGCTTCACTGGGCCAGTAGAGTGAAAAGTTGTCCCATATTTTGCAGTTCCACATTTCACAATATTCTTTTACATTCAAGAAAACATGCCTGTATTTTACATTTATTTACAAATGTCAGAATTATATATCAAATTCTATTTGACTAGGCTGGCAACCTTCGCCCATTTGTCGTCAGTCGTCACAGCTAGTACACTGTATGCTATCATCTGATTTTCTCACCCATTTTCTCACCCAACAGATTCATTTTCTTTCTTTCTTTATTTATTTTTTAACTACTGCTTGTTTTCACCTTCATCCAAGGTGGTCACAACAGACTGAATATACTGTGTAGAAATCAAAGTAAAAAAAATAGAACATTTGTTGAAAAGGCATACATCTATGTGTTAGTGCTACTCTAGCTTACACAGTAAGTGCAATACTATAAACTAACTTTTGCATATATACAAGCTTTACAAGTCATTGGGGAAAAATAAATCAGGTATGGAGAAGAGGGCAAGTAAGGGAATATGAGAGAGGAATGGTGACTGATGCAAGGAGAGATAATTTAATACATAAACCCTTGAGAACAAAAGTTTCATTACATTTGACTTTGAAGTCCCTTTGAATTCAAAGGAGTATAGGAGGTATGTGTGTATTTGTGTATACATACATATACACACACACACACACATATGTGAATGTGTGTGTGTGTGTGTGTGTGTGTGTGTGTGTGTGTGTGTGTGTGTATACATACACACACACACATATATTATATGAGCTCTATATCTATATTTCCATATAAATATTTGTACTACACATGTATGTTTGGGAAGGTCTGTTTATTTAAAATAAAAAAAATATATATATATATATATATATATATATATATATATATATATATATATATATACATATATATTGTCTGAGGCCACACAAGTGTCCCTTGTTTTGGCTTTAACATTTGCTCTGACATAATACAATCCATAATGATTTTCGACTAAGGTGCTGGATTCTCATGAACAAATAATGACATTTATTGCACTTAACAACTCTGTTTCATAAAAGAGATGCCAATTCATGTAGTCTTAATTGTGTGAGCTTCCTAAATTAGTAGTACTGCTGTTTTGAAAAGTTTCTGATTTGGAAGCTTTCTAGATGAGTCTGTTGCTGAGAGGATGCTAGATATGGTTGCAAGTGTACAACCAAGACAAGCTGCATAAAGCAGTCATAACAGAAAGTAGGGGGTCCCATAAGAGGCTTGGTAGGTTGTTGTTAAGAAGAAACTAAACTATTTTATTGTTCAGCTTGGCATTACATAAGATGGTTCAGGTTATACTATGACAGAATTGCTATGCAAAAATAACCACACGAACAGCCAGAAAGCTGTCCAAAGTAAATACATTACTGTGTATAGTTTAAGAAATTGATATATTGACCTAAACTGTGGCTTGATATTTGTGCTTTTTTAAACTCCTAATTCCTGAGAAAGTGCTAGTCAGAATTCTGGAGTAAAGAAATATATGAAGGAAGAGTTTTAGTGGCACACCAGGCAGTGATTTGTTTGATGTTTACTGTAATGCAAAGTTGACTAAATAGTCAAACCTAGCCAAGCTGGAAATGTGAGCTTCTGGCTCATTGAAGGAGGGGAGAAGGGAGGAGTAACTTGGTCAGAAACTGCAACTAACAAAACTGATTGTTGGCTGATAATAATAAAAGAGAGTGAATGATTGTATGTGTGCTCTTACACTGACGTCAGTGGTGTGGAGAGGTCAAGAGAGGTCATGTGGCCATGTGCATTATAATAAAGGAGGAAGCGAGGGTTGTTCCCCTCTTCCGTTTTTAACCAGATTGATTGCCTTCACGTGTGTTTATTTTCCTCTGTAAATGGTATGTTTAACCCGACCTTCTTGCCCTTAAGATGACACCGCCAACAGGTTATGGGCTCAGGAAGGAAGTAGGAAGCCGATGGCATAGACTATGTTTTGACGGAGATGAAAAGAATTACAAGCTGTGGGAGACGAAGTTTCTGGGACACCTGCGCTTGCTAGCGCTGAAAGATACCATTTTGTAAAATATGCAGTAGGATGCTGAGAATGATGAGAATGAGGAGGAAGACGACACTGAAAAAAATGAGGAGGCCTATGCAGAACTAATACAGTTCTTAGACGACAAACGTTTGTCCCCATCATAAGAGAAGCTGGAGACGACAGTAGAGAAGTGCTTCAGATCCTGAGAAACCATTATGCCAGGAAAGGGAAGCCACAGGTAATTAGCCTATACACTGAATTAACAAGCCTCCAGAAGGCCGCCAGTGAAAGTGTCACAGACTATATTATTAGGGCTGAAACGGCCATTACGGCACTTAGAAATACTGGGGAGAAGCTCAGTGATGGATTACTAATTGCAATGATTCTGAAGGGATTACCTGAAACTTTTAAACCATTTGCAGTCCACATCACGCAAGATGATAATAAGTTGAGCTTTGGTGAGTTCAAAACAAGGTTGAGAAGCTATCAACATACTGATAAATTTAATGCCAATGTAAGTAATGATAATATAATGAAAATGAGTGGCCTTGGGGAAAGAGTAAAAGTAGAGATTATATGCTATAGCTGTGGCCAAAAAGGACACAAGGCATGAGAATGCCGGAGAGAATATTAAGGACAGAGACAGTGGTGTAGTTTGTGCAAAAACTCCAGCCACAGGGACAGTAACTGTAGACGAAAGAGGAAAGATAATGTGAAACAAGCAACTGACGTGGATGATCACGCATTTGTCTTCAGAATAAATGACCATCAGATTCGTGAATTAAAACAGAAGGGATTAATGGCGGACACTGGTGTCACATCATACATAATTAACGACCTGAAAAAGTTTAAACACTTTGATGCAATTTTCCAAACGAAGGAGCACATTGTGGAATTAGCTGAAGGGACTAGAACCTGTGCGGTCATGCAGAAGAGAGGTAATGCGGAGGTATGGCTGCTAAACACAGAGGGGTGCAAAGTAAAGGTGATGATGACTCGGGCGCTGTATATCCCGATGTATCCACAAAGCATTTTTTCTGCTAAGGCAGCAACGTCCAGGGGGGCCTCGATCAACTTTAAACAAGGAAAGGACCAACACATCTGTAAAAACGGCACCAGGTTTGACATAATTGAGTATGATAGACTCAATTACTTAGACACATATGATGAAGAAAATGAAGGTAAGATACATTATGATGCATCTCAGAGCTGTTATGACATTCAAGCATGGCATAAAATGCTTGGTCACTGTAATTTTGAAGATGTGTCAAAATTAAAAAAGGTGGTAAAAGGTATGAAAATTAAAGGTAAAGTTGAGAGACCTAACCTAGATTGTGAAACCTGTATGCAAGGGAAATTTGTCCAGAGCAGAAAGAGAGAACCAGATGCAAGAGCAAAAACTGTGTTTGAACTAGTCCACGCTGATTTGGCAGGCCCAATTGAGCCAGCAGCAAAAGATGGATTTAAGTATACTTTAGCATTTACTGATGACTACTCAGGAGTAATATTTGCCTACTTTCTTTAAGCCAAGAGTGACACAGTCAAGGCGACTGAAAAGTTTATTGCAGATTCAGACCCTTATGGAAGGGTAAAGTGTATCAGATCAGATAATGGCACTGAGTTCATGTCAAAAGACTTTCAGTCACTACTGAGTAAAAATGTTATAAGACACGAAACATCAGCACCTTACTCACCCCATCAGAATGGGACAGCAGAGAGAAACTGGAGAACACTGTTTGAAATGGCAAGGTGTATATTGATAGAGAGTGACCTACCTAAAGAGTTGTGGACATATGCAGTAATGATTGCTGCTTTTATTCACAACAGATGTTATAACAGGCGTGTGGGGCAGACCCCATTCTTCATGCTAACAGGAAAGAAACCTGATCTTTCAAGGATGAGAGAATTTGGATCAGTGTCCTATGCATACAGACAAGATAAAAAGAAGTTAGACCCAAGATGTGATAAGGGGATTTTTGTCGGATATGATAAAAACAGTCCATCATATGTGGTCTATTATCCAGACACAGGAAGGGTCCTTAAACACAGGTTAGTTAAGTTCATTACTAAGAATGTAGCTGAATGCCAGATTCAGACAGACCCAGAAGTAATGGGTGAAGATTTTAACACCAGAAGAAGTGTGCATGTTAAGTCAGAATCAAAAGCTGACAGTCAAATCAGAAAAGGAATACAAGTGAATCACACTGAATCTATAATAAATGATGGAGACGCAAAAATAAGACAAGAAGAGGAAAGGCAGGATACACACTACTCTAAAAGAGAGAGAAAACCACCTGCATACATGAAGGACTATGAGTGTAAAGTTGAAAACAACGATTGTGTGACAGTTAATGTTGACTATTGTTACAGACTAATATGCAACACACCGCAGAGCTTTAAAGAGGCCATGGCTTTGTCTAACTCAGAGATGTGGGTCAAAGTTATGAAGGAGGAACTTAAGTCTTTAAAGGAAAACAACACATTTACACTTACCACACTGCCAGAAGATAAAAATGCAGTGTGTGTGTGTGGGGGGGGGGGTAGATGGGTTTTCACTGTAAAAGATAATGCAGGTAATACTGAGACTTACAAAGCCAGATATGTGGCTAAAGGCTACAGTCAAGTTGCTGGTATAGACTATAATGAAACATTTGCACCAACTTCAAGTATGACATCTGTACGAAGCCTAATGCAGATGGCAGCTCAGTACGATTTAGCATTGCACCAGATGGATGTACAAACGGCCTATTTACATGCTCCTGTTAATTGTGAGGTGTATATGGAGCAACCTGAAGGTTCTGAAAAGAAATCAAATGATGAAAAATTGGTTTGTAAACTGAATAAGTCATTGTATGGATTGAAACAATCAGGGCATGACTGGAACAAAATGTTGCACAATTATCTTTGTGAAAATAGTTTTATCCAAAACCCCGCAGACCATTGTGTATACATTAGACAGGCTGAAAATGAGAAAACAGTCCTAATTATATGGGTTGATGATCTTATTATAGCAGTTAGTGACACTGAATCACTGAACGATGTAAAAGAAATACTCAAAGCTAAATTTAAAATGAAAGATCTGGGAAAGCTAAGACATTTTCTAGGCATTGACTTTACCCAAAGTAGTGGTGAAGTAAAGATGAACCAAAAGAGGTACATCACAAAAATTCTTGAGAAATTTGGTATGTCTAATTGTAAAATAAGAAGTACCCCTTCTGAACAAAAAACAAACTTTGAATGTGACAGTGAATCTACTGATCCAAGTAAATATCGTGAGCTTGTGGGTAGTTTGATATATATGACAAGCATGAGACCTGATCTTAGCTGGATTGTAAGTAAACTTTCACAATATTTGTCACAAACGAATGAATCTCATTTAACACTAGCCAAACATGTGTTAAGATACTTGAAAGGTACATTGGACAGTGAGCTGTGTTACAAGAAAAGTGAAGAGAAACTTCAGCTTATAGCATACAGTGATGCAGATTGGGCAACAGATCAAAACGATAGGTGTAGTACAACAGGTTATTGCTTTAGCCTCAATAGAGACGGGCCTATTATTTCATGGAAATCAAAGAAACAACAAACGGTGGCTTTATCTACATGCGAGGCAGAGTACGTGGCAATGGCAGCAACAACAGGGGAGGGTTTGTACCTTGTGCAGCTGTTGAGTGGAATGGATGGAAAGTGCAAGTGTGTGCCAGTAACAACATCTGAGGACAATCAAGGAGCTATCACTTTGTCGAAAAATCCAGTAAGCCGACAAAGATGTAAACATGTTGACATTAAGTATCATTTTGTTAGATCAGCACTTAATGATAACAAAATAAGCCTTGAATATTGCCCAATGGACATGGTTGCAAATATCTTTACTAAACCTGTTACAAAATCAAAAATTGAAAGGTTCATGCATTACGTATTTGGAATGTGGAGGAAGAGTTATCCAAAATATGTTCTTAAAATATATTTGTACACAGCATAAGAGCAAGTGGGGGGTGTTGGCTGACAAGAATAAAAGAGAGTGAATGATCGTATGTGTGCTCTTACACTGACCTCGTTGGTGTGGAGAAGTCAAGAGAGGTCATGTGACCATGTGCTTTATAATAAAGGAGGAAGCGAGGGTTGTTCCCCTCTTCCATTTTTAACCAGATTGATTGCCTTCACATGTGTTTATTTTCCTCTGTAAATGTATGTTTAACCCGACTTTCTTGCCCTTAAGATGACACCGCCAACACTGCTCTTTATAAAAAGTCTTTTTTATCTTGGTAATTTGTTGACAGTTTATAGGTTCATAGATAGGTACTAGGCTCTCTGCCTATTTGAGGCTTGTTGTCTATTACAAAACCCAGGAGTTTGGTATATGTATCTGGCGAGATTATGGTCCCATTGTTAGATGTTATAGTAAATGAAGGTTGAGAGGATTTGCAAGTAGGCGAGAAGAGCAATAGCTTTGTTTTATTAGGGTTTAATATCAGCTGTTGATTACAGGTCCAGTTTTCCACTGTATTAAAGGTTTTCTGGGTTAAACTAAGGAGATCTGTAGGGGTAGAGGCTGAGCAAATCAGGGTGGAGTCATCGGCATACTGTATACAAGTTGCGTCTGGGATTACAGTGTGGAGGTCTTTGATAAAGGGCAATGGGGAGAAGGTGGAGAGTTTGTTCTGCCAAAGGACAGCCTGCTGTCTTCCAGTAAGATAATATTGAAACCATTGTATGGCATGAGTAGCTGGTGGTTAACCATGTCAAAGGCCTTGGAAAGATCAAGAAACAGGGCAGAAGATAGTTTGTTGTTGTTACGGTTGGAATTTATGACATCAGAAAAGGAGTCCTGGGGAGAAAAGCTCCATACATGAAGAAACTACATTGGTTATACAAAGTATTAATAGTGGGTTATAGAGTAACATGGCAGAGACAGTTGACATTTTGTAGGATAGCTAACAATTATAAAGATATAAAGTTGGAGTACAGTATATAAGTATGACAGTTCATTGTAATAGAATAGATACAGCATATGTGCAAGGCATTTTCATAGTAGATCATATTTACACTATATACAATATATATACACAATGTAACTGTAGAGCAATATTTAAGTGTGCTAAGGAGGCTTAGGGAGATAGGCTCTTGTGTTGGATTGGCCTTCAGGAGAGTGGATTACAGATACATATAGGCTTGGAAAAGAGGTATGATTTAAGGAGGTTTTTGAAAGTATCTGAACAGTTCTGTAGTCTGAGGTCGGGAGGTAGGGTATTCTATGTCTTTGCAACTTCATTGGGGAAGAGGGATTCCCCGTGGCTGTTTTTACGTGGGGTATTTGTGATCAGAGCTTTGTTACTGGATCACAACTGATGATTTGAGTTGTAAAGATTCAGAAGTCCAGATAGGGCAGGGGTTTTCTCAGGCTAGCATAGAATTTGGTGAGCTAGGTTGAGTTGGTGGTATTGTAATAAGTTGGGGAATTCTAGCCAGTGTAGAGTATGTAGGGATAGGCAGTAGTGAGACCGGGATTTAGCATTGTTTGCTAATCTGGCAATTTGTGTTGTAACAGGTGGACAGTTTGTTTAGGTCAGTTTTATTTGGGTTTGTTAGTACTGGGGATGCATAGAGTAAAGTAGATAGGAGACGGGTTCTGGCTATACAATCCTAGAGTTAGAGTTTAGGTACCTATTGCTGCTATAGAGGTTTCCTAGTTTTTTATGTACTTTAGAGATCGTTACAGATATATGTTTGTTAAATTTTAATTGCTGATCGATAGTACGTCCTAGTAATTTAGCCTCAGAGACTGGGGAGATGATGGTTTTGTTGGCTGAAATTATGGAGAAGGTGAGGTTGTTGGACTTTGTTGGCAGGAATAACATTAGTTGAGTTTTCTTTGGGTTTAGTATTAATTGTGCGTTATTTAGCCAATTTTCTGTCTCTGTGAAGGCTTCCTGTACTTTTTGTTTGAGGAGTGGTAGATTGGAAGCTGAGCAGATCAGGGTTGTGTCATTCGCATATTGGACCATTTCTGCTTGTGTGGTTGCTAGGTACATTTCATGTATAAAGATGTTAAAGAGGAGGGGACCGAGAATTGAGCCTTTTGGTACTCCCAAGTGTGACAGGGAGAGGAGGGGATAGGGAGTTGAGCCATTTGACAGACTGTGACTGGTTATTTAGATAACTACTGAACCAGAGTAGGGTGTGGCTGTTGATACTGAATTCTGAGAGAGAGGTTAAAAGTTTGTCATGGGAGACGGTATCGAATGCTTTCGGTAAGTCTAGGAAGGTAGCAGAGACTAGTTTGTCTTGGTTCCTGTAGGAGTTAATGGTGTTGGTGAAGTTAATTAGGGCAGTAGTGGTGCTATGAGATGGACAGAAGCCATGCTGGTTGTTAGATAGTAGATTGTTAGAGAGAAGGTAAGTGAGGAGTTGGTGGTGAATACATTTTTCCAGGATCTTTGATAGGGGTGAGAGGATAGGTATAGGTCGGTAGTTGGAGAGGTCAGTGGAGGAGCTGGCTTTGTGAAGGGGAATGATGTATGAGGTTTTCCATAGGGATGGGATGGTATTTTCAGTGATAGATCTGTTTATTAGCACTGAGATAGGGTGAGCTATGGCCTTGGATGCTAGCTGTAAGTATTTGGCAGGAAGGTTGTCTGCAGTGAGGGTGGTCGGTCTAAGATTAGTTAAGAGTTTTGGGACTGTTGATATTGGTACTGGTTTGAGTGTGAAGGGGGTGAAGTTTGTTTGGGCTTTGGGGGTTATGGGGGGGGGGTGCTGTAGTTAGTTCCATTAATGAGTTTAAGTATAGAGGAGGTGAAGTAATTATTGAAACTGGTGGCTATGTCTAAGTTTGTACCTTCTATGTTTGGTGGGGGAGTACTCTTTTTTTCCAGGCTGGAGGATTTTGTTCACTGTTGCCCAGAAATTGTGAGGGTTGTTTTTATGTTTCTCTTGCAGGGAGATGTAGTAGTTCTGTTTGTCTAGCTTAATTTGTTTTTTTGCTTTGTTTCTGAGTTCAAGAAAGGTTTGTCTAGTTGTTTTGTATTGGTGCTAGGTTCTTCAAGCTTTATCTCTGTCATTAAGTAAGGCCCTTGTGGTTTTCTGTAGTCCGGGGGCATGGTTGCTGCGAATTCTAATTGTCCTGCTTGGGGCTAACTGGTTGAGGATATATAGAAATGTGGTGTTGAAATATTCAACAGCTTTGTCTAGAGGAAGTCTTTTGATGGGTGACCAATTGCAGGATTTTAAGGCTTTCAAGAAATGCTTTGTGGGGAAGTTTTTTTTAGAAGCGGGTTTGTAGCAGGGTTGGAGGATTGTTAGATTTAAGCTTATGTCTAACGATAAATGTGGGGTTGTGGTCAGTAAGAGAGTTGGGTAGTGTTCCACACTGTTGGATAGTATTGGGCTGGTTAGTGAAGATCCAGTCTAATATGGATTCTCTTTTTGTGGCTTTATTGATTCATGTGTGTGATTGAATGAGTTGGGTGAAGTTATATAGGTTGTTATGGTTGGTGGGTGTTGGGGAGTTGATTGAGGCCCAGTCGCTGTTAATATCACCTAGTGTAGTGTTTCTTGGGGGAGGGTGTGAGAAGCCCAGTGCAATATTGACTCTAGAGTGGACAGGTTGTCACCTGGGGGTATGTAGACCCCGTGTAGGTTTATTTGTTTGTGTTTGGACATTCTTGTTGTAGGGGCTGGAGTTTTAGGTTGGCCTTGTAGAGTAGGGCAATACCACCACCTCTTTTGTGTGTTCTGTCTGCCTGCAGAATGTTATATCCAAGTGGGGTAATGGAGTTATCTTTGATATGAGGTTTAAGTCATGTTTCAGTAATAACTATAATGTCGGGGTTATAAAATGAGATAATTAAGTGCAGTTCTTCTATTTTGTTCATGATGCTGCGAATGTTCAGGTTGAGTATTAACAGATTGGAGGGATTCTATTTTACATATAATATAATCAGTGTCCTTTTACACCCCACCCCAGCAGCCAAAATCAGAACATATTAACATTAATCTTGCTTTTGTTCAGCCTTTTTTCTCGTTATAAAGTAAAGCGTATATTTGTTGCAATTAAAAAAGTACTTTTTTAGTTGAGTATTTTTACACATACAACAGTCAATGAAAAGCCTCCCCAACATTTAGAATACCCTTGACTACACACTATACAAAGCTGCTTTACTGTATGTAACATGCAGTTTATTTCATGAAATGTTTTATATAAATACTAATAAGAACAAAAGATGTTTTACTTACGGTTACTTTCCCCCTTTATAGTGTCCTAAACTTTAATGGCATAAAGTGAAGTCTATGCTCTACAGTCACCCCACAAGTTTAACAAAGTCAATAGAAATCCAATCTTTCTCAGCTACTGTCTGGTGTATATGTGATCATCATCTGCTTAGAATGAGATTTTGTTCTAATGGCACTATTTTTCTGGAGCATTTCAGAGGTTTGTCTGATGTATAGGTAAAGCATTTATATATTTTAATGTTATGTGCAAGTGCATAGTATGAGCTATGTATATTTTTAAAGTACTGCTGTTGGGTATATTCCTTCATGAACAGGAGAGTACCATTATATCAAGCATATTATTCATCTCTGTTTTGTCTCGTAACAATCCAACAACATGGCTGTTTTGTTTGTGTTTATTTTGAAGCAGCAGTAATACATTTGATTATATGGTTACAGGCCTGTTCCACTGACAAAGTAAAAATTTACCTCTTGGTTGATGAGATCTTTTCTCCAAAGGGATATGAAGAATTTCTTTGGCCTCTGTAAGTCATTATATTTAGAGGTCAATATCATTCAAGAACAGTCTATGCATATGCATGCTTTTATTTGTGATTCATCATATCCAAAGCAATTAGGAAACTTCAGTAAACAGCCACCACAAATACTTCAGAATATATTTGTTAAAAACGCTAATGGTTCGTTTTCGTTTCTGAAATCTTTCATGCATGAACATTCCATTTCTTATGCAAGCAATAATACCCAACAGGGTATGTGTTATTCTTGAAATAACACCAGCCCAGGGGCCTCTACATCACTGGAAGAGCATTTTTTCCACAATAACACATATCCTGGAGGGCATCATTGCCCTTAGAGAATGGGCTGTCTGTAAAATTGTGTTTTACTTACTTTTTTTTTTGTGACTATATTTTTATATATATTTTTGATGTAAAATAGCTCATCTGCCTAATGTTTCAAATTTGCTGTAGTATGTGTTTATGGTGTTGGAGGATGCATTATGTTTGGTCTCTTACTCCTAAAAATGTTTGGTTTGCTGCCTGTCATTGGAGATTTCCATTACTAAATAATAACATACATTTGAGTTTCAGACTTATTTTCTTCCAAAAAATCATGCTAATACAAATCTTTTTTATTTAAGCAAGTTTGTAATTTTATATGCAGCCAACCAGCAGTGAAAGTATCCTAGACTGGATCCTAGTTAATAACCAACCCCAACTGTACACAGCTGGTACTCTCCCTGATGACCATTGTCTAACATATATCATAAAACATAAGGCAGGAAACCCTCACCAACCCAAATATAAAAGTTAGAAACAGGAAAAACTTTGATGCTACTATATTCCAAAACGAATTAAAAGCAGTTAACTGGTCAAAACTAAAAAATATGACATTAGAGGAGGCCATAAATCACTTTAACACTAAATTTCTAAGTATCCTTGATTCCCATGCTCCAGCACGTACAATAAAAACTAGATCAAATACAGCACCATGGCTCACAAAAGATACCAAAGCAAAAACCAAAACTAGAAACAGAGCCTGGGCCAGCTGGAGAACAACCAAAGCCCCACTTGACCATCTAAAATATCGTCAACTCAGGAATGATACAAAAAATCTATTTTACTGAATAAAAAAAGCTTCTACCAAAATCTCCTACAAAAACACCATAACAACCCTCAAGTTTTGGGCAGGCTTAAATCAATTACTTCGTCCAGGTCATTCCACCACTCCAACCCTGGTTAACTATACCCATAGTTCCCCAGAGACCATAGCTAGCGCCTTTAATAACTTTTTCACTGAAATAATCCAATCCCTAGCAAATCAACTAACCCCCTCTAACTTAAACCATACACCTAATCTACCCAATAATCACCTTGAATTTAGCTTCCAACCAATATCCACTAGTTTTATCAAAACACTTCTAAAAAAACTAAAACCTATCACCAACGCTGCTGACCTCATCCCTGCAGAGTACCTACAGATACCTGCAGATGCCATTGCATATCCCATATCTATCCTCATCAACAGAACCTTGTCTGAAAATGCTATCCCCTCCCTCTGGAAAATATCTCACGTCATCCCACTCCATAAAGGTGGTAGTTCTACAGACATATCCAACTATAGACCCATTCCCATTCTTTCCCCACTAGCCAAAATAATGGTGAAATGTGTACACAAGCAACTAATGCAATACCTTTCACAGAATAACTTACTATCTGACTCCCAACATGGTTTCAGGCCATACCACAGCACCACCTCAGCCCTCCTTTCCTTTACTACTGCCATAAACCAAAACAGGAATGACAGTAGGCTAACCTCTGTCCTCTTTCTTGACCTATCAAAAGCCTTTGACATGGTCAGCCATGAACTTCTCATTCTTTCACTAAAATCTATTTCCCTCAACAAGCCTGCTATCCAGTGGTTCCAATCCTACCAGACTGGTAGACAACAGGCGGTACTATGGCAGGGCAAACTCTCCAGCCAGCTACCTCTCACACTTGGTGCCCCTTAAGGGTCCATACTAGGTCCACTACTCTTCTCTATTTTTATCAACAACCTTCACACTGCTATCCCTAAAGCTACCTGCATTCAGTATGCAGATGATTCCACTCTGATCTGCTCAGCCACCTCCCCATCCGAACTGCAAACCTTAACCCAAAATACTTTTACCTCTATAGAAAACTGGCTCAACAACCAACTCCTACTTCTGAACCCCAATAAAGCTAAACTTCTACTCTTCTCCCCCACTAGTAGATCTACCACATTTTCATTCTCTGTCACATCTAACAATGGTACCACTATTTCCCCAGATCATCACACCAAACTGCTAGGGGTTATCATAGACAGTAATCTCAAATTTGACCTACAAGTCTACAAAACCATACAGACCATCAATAAGAAGCTTGGATCACTGTATAGAAACAAGACATTTTAACCCCACTGGCTAGGACTGCAATCACCCGATCACATCTACTCTCTACTCTTTTATATGCCTCGCCTGTACTCTCAAACCTCAACAAATCCGAACTAGGTAAGCTGTCCCATAGCTACAATCATATTGCCAGATTCGCCACTGGCTCCACCTATAGAACCCACCACTGCCAGAACCTTAAACAACTAGAGTGGCTAGAACTGCCCAGCTTAATTCAGTTCAATCAACTCTTAATAGCGCACAAAATTTTGTACCACCCTGAGGATACCCCCTCACCTAAAAATATTATTAAGCCATATAGCAACCTGAGATCCCTATGGCCAGCCATAAACTACTGGTCCAGACCCACAAAGCTGATAACTCTGCTGGTGAGTCCCTGTTTGCCAGCTTCATTGGCAAAACCTAGAATTCGTTGCCAAATTATATAACCCTACAATCCCCCAAAAGTCTCTTAAAAAAAACCCTCAAACAGTATCTCAAAGTGAATTGGCTATGCCCATGTACCAACCCTGATTAAGTTATAAACTGAAAGCATATTCTGCAGTTATCATAACTTGTAACTACGTCACCAAGCTCTGCTTCCAATCTGATGTCTCTTACTTTTAATTGTCTCTGTCCATGAGAATTGTGAGTCCCTACTAGGGAGCACTACTAAGTCATTGTATATAATCACTTTGTTTTTATAATTGTTTGCTAACTTCTGTGTAATATATGTAAGTTTGTCTATGTGGAGCTTTTCTCCCCGGGCCTCCACTGAAAATGGACATGTATCCAGTCGGACTATCCCGGTAAACAAATGTAAAATAAATAAATAAAAATAAATAAGAGCAATAATTAGCTATTGTTCCCCCTTTATTTTAGGCTTCATCCAGATTTCTTCAGCTGAACTGTCCGGAGGTATGCAAACCTCTTTCCTGCTGCTGCTGTTGCCAGTAGTCAATCTCATTCACTCTTTTTCTCACACACACACACACACACACACACACACACACACACACACACACACACACACACACACACACACACACACCTCTGCTTCAAAAAATACATGCTAACACAAATCCTAATCTTCAAGTAAAATATATTCCTATTTTGAGCCTTTGTCCCCTGTTTATTTTAGGCTTATCCAGATATCTTGAGCTAAGAGTTGAGAGTATACCTCTCAACTGTCCAGCTTTTGCAGAAAGTCCAGATTTTTGGCTTATATGTTTGGTCCGTTCCTCATAAAATTTGTATTTTTCTGGCAACAAACTGGGGATTGAAGTCATTAAATAAGGACAGACATTTGAGTTTCATAGGTTCATAGATTAGTACTAAGCTAACTGCTCTTGTGAGCCATTTCGTCATACCCTTAAGGAAATACATGATAATTGAAACTCTGTTATTCTAGCAACTTTCTAAGTTTATAAAAGTAATATTTAAAATCAGTCCCTATTTTTGGTCCTTTGTCCTCCCTCTTATTTGTGGCTTTGTCCAGATTTCTTGTGCCAGGAGATTGTGAGGTGTAGTAATGAGATATGCAAACCTCTTAACTGATGCTGGTGCTGCCAGGGATCACTCAATCGCTCTCACTCTTCACTTACTCTCTCTCTCTCTTACACACACACACACACACACACACACACACACACACACACACACACACACACACACACACACACACACACACACACACACACACACGCAGTCTCTTCTGCTTTTGTGCAGGCATTTAGTCACACATGCAGACAGAAACATACACACACTTTTTTATGTTTCATTTATTTTTTACAGTCACTAACTAGCAAAAGCGCTGCTTAGCGAAAGTAAAATAATAGCTTGATCTCGCTCTCTCTCTATCACTGTTATATATGCATACACTCTCACACACTAACATAAACACATACACATGCTTTTTCTTTTCTTTTTTTTCTTTATTTTGTACTCACCAAACAGCAAAAGTGCTGTATAGCGACTGTAAAATAATAGCTTGATCAATCTCTTTCTCATTGTCATACAAGCATATACTCTCACACACAGAGATAAACACATACACATGCTTTTTTATTTTAATTTTTTATTTCATTTTAGTTTGCACTTGCTAAACAGCAAAAGGGCTGCTTAGCAAGTGTAAACTAGTGGTGGCTATTAGGTTTTATATTAGTCCCAGCTCCATGGCAGCTTGATATGTCGCCGTGAAGTGATGGACTCATTTTTCAGCAGGCATTAGCTGTAGATTAACACCCTGATGCGATCTACAGGTCGCCCATTCTCTAAATCTTGTTCCCATTCTCTAAATCTTGTTAACAGTGTGCAGTAGTAACACAACAATAGACACACACCAACTGAATGTATATACTTTTTCTAAGGGACATATCATTCTGGATTTATGCAAACTATAATAATAGGGTCATGCCACGGTGGTACAGCAGTAGCGTTGTTACCTCACAGCAAGAGGTTCTCCCGTTCGAGGCTTGGCTTGGGAGTGCCTTCTGTGTGGAGTCTGCATGTCCTCCCCGCGGTTGGGTAGCATTCGAAAGACATGCGTGCGTAAATGGGTGCGCCTTCATTGAAGGTTGGGCATCAAGCTGGCACCTCGGCATGTCTTAAAAATCTACTGCCAATCATTAGCAGACCGGAGTTCTGCTGTGGCGACCCCTTACTGGGAAAAAGCCGAAAGACAAACAACAACAACAACATAGTAATAGGGACCTGTAAAGAAATTAGCTGCACAAAAGTGCATCTCTTGTAACATGAAAATGCTGTACAGTATGAACAAGAAAATAGTATTTGCTTTTGTATGTATTGATGCGATATTGCACTATTCCTGGGATTTTGCATTTCTTCATGCTGCAATGGCCATAACTTACTAAGACTCAGCTGTACAATAAGAGAAGTTTGTGAAGTATTCACTTGTTTCACAGCAATTCATAGGTTCATAGGTCAACACTAGACTAGCTGCCCTGAAGGGCCATTTTAAGCCTAGCTTTGTTATCCCATTAGATGTTCAAAATACCCTTACCATGATTTTTATTCCTATACTTCTCATCTGTGAATGAATGTTTCTGGGATCATATAGGAAAAGATCGGCCCATTCCAATAGTGGGAGTGAAACCCAGCTATGTAGATGAAAACCAAGAATCCTAACTGCTAGAACATTTAAGAAAAAAGAAAAACAGAAACACAAGCAGAAGTCATCTGTTATGTTAAATTGTTGGGATCATGGACTATTCTTGAATGTTGCATTCATGAGCATTCCGTTGGTTATATCTTCCTAAAACTTCAGTACAGTATTGGAATTTGGTAAAGCAGTCCATCAGCTGTTTCACTGTTCTCCATAGTTCTGTGGTTTTGGGGCTTTAGTATTTTAGAAATTGAAAAAAAAAAAAGAAGAAAGAAATCCTTCCAGCAAATGGGCTGTATAGAAAAAAAAGTCCAAGGCTGTGCAGGCCTGTTCTAGCCCCTGATCCTACCTCTGAATAATAGGTATTTCTACCAGGTACTCCCCACATCAGACCCTGAATAGGCTGTGTTTATGTAGGACTCCAGGGTCTTCATGCAGGCTCATGCTTAACTTGTTGCTTAGCCTCTGCTTAAAGAGCTAACTTTCAGAAACTTTCTTAATGCTTACCCATTTTTTATGCAGCAGTAATGAGCAACTAGATAGCTTATACAAATCATTTATAGCTTCATACCACGCTGTTGATCCAGTAGACCATTTGTTACTTAGCCATTGAGCCCACCAGTTTATCCAAGGCATGAATTAATGCTAGACCTGATTTAGTTTCAGCCTCTTTTCATAATGGCTGGGGGTGGGCTGCCACCTGTGTGACAGAAATAGGGGTGCCCAGGTTTGCCAAAGTACAAAATGCTAAATTGTTGCCATTTAGTTTGTGGACATGGTCCCAGTACCAATTGTTAACATGAGTTAGATTCTTCTGAAGAATATTACGGTCCCCTGGGGTATTTAAGACACAACTGAGTTGGCATTCATCAGTAAACTTCATCAGTCAAGACCTTTGGTGTCTGCTATATCATCAGAATAGTAGATACTGAAGAGGAGTGATCCCAGGACTAGTCTCTGAGGGACACTGCTGGTAACCACTCTTAATTCAGAGTGTGCCAGAACAGGACAAGTTCTGTTGGTAACCCGGTTTATTATTCAGGTGGTAGCACAGGGTTTACATTTAATTGGATTAGCCTATCAATGATCCTTGAATGTATAATGGTATTGAAGGCTTTGGTCAAGTCCGTATATGCTGTGTGAACTGAATTACCTGAGTCTAATGCTTGAGTGACTTGTTCAAAAAAAGTCCACCAGGTTTAAGAGGCAGGATCTGTCTTTAAAAAACCAAAAATTTTTTAGGGTCCAGAGTTTGATGACTGTCTAGGTCTTTGTGTTCATGAGTTACATAATGATGTACTCCATTGCCTTAAAGGTAAGGCTGGTGGGGCTAATAGATCTAGAGTTGCTAGGGTTAGTTGAGTGTTCCCCTTTGTGGCATGGGATGACTACAGCAGTTCTCCATTCTTTTGGCATGATTCCAGCTGAATAGATTGAATAGACATAATAACGGGTTAGCCATGCTGCATTTGGTGCTGGCAAGAAGACAACCTTGGCATATTGTCATGGGCCATGGAACTAGTGTTTTTAGCCTTGGAGAGAACACTTAGGACAAGCTTGGAGATAATTTGGTGGGGGGTAGCATAGTATCATAGGCATGATGATATGATTTGAACAAGTTAAGGGTAATAGCAGTAAAGCTTGAGCTGAATCCAGTCTTTTCCTTTCCTCACTTGATGTGTCCCTGGGATGATACCCTGCATCAATCCATCAGCTCTCTGTCTCTCTCGCAATCTCTTCTTCTATTTAAACTGATAGGTCAGTTACCAAGCTTTTGATACTGCCTGCTTCCCTGCTACATTCCTGGTTTACTGTTCTTCTTCTCTACTGGCATCACATATGATGACTTCCTATACATAGTTTATGGATTTAAAAGTCATCAAGAAAAATCAGTGGTAGCGCTTCCTTTCTTTCTTTCCTTCTCCCATTTCATAGTAACAAACACTATCCTCATGGGTGACTTCAATTATCCCTTCACTAACTAAGGAGCCTGCACCACCATAAACAAGTATGCATATAGTTTCCTGGACTTCATTAATGCCAACTTCTGGGACTCAGAATCAACTCAAAATAATAATAATAAAAACAAAAACTGGTATAAAATCAAATGCTCCAAGAGAAGTATGGATTGCAATTTGCCGACCATGTTAAGGATAACTATAAAGCCTCAGGAACCTATGAAATAGTAATCAGCAATGTGCTGTGTTAATTGGCTACAAAATTCCATACTTAACCCCTGAGGATATTGCCAACATATTAGCACACAAAATAGGAGAAAGAGGATAATAGTGATGGGGAATGAATCTGCCAGAAACAGGCTAAAGAAGAGAATAAATCAGTGGAGTAGAAGAAAGAGGGTAATACTGATGGGGATCTGAATCTGCCAGAAGCAGACTGGGAGAGCACACACGCCAAGGTAGAGAGGGGGCAGGAATTGATTGAGGTCTTGGGATGTGAGAGGGTCAGCCAACTATGCCAGACAAACTAGTTCAATACAGTGCATTTCACATCAACATGCTTGCAGTAAACAAGTTAAATTTAAATTGTATTCATAGTTAAACTATTGACATTAAAATAATAGACTTCATGGTGTCCAAATAATAAACATGCTGTCAACAGTCAATAAAATAAGGAAACTAAGGATCTTACCCAAAGTACACGACATATATGATAATGCTCCTGTTTACTACATTTAATTCCTTCCCGTAGCGCATACCTACTCTGCAGTGCAGAAATCAGGTATTTATACACACACACACACACACACACACACACACACACACACACACACACACACACACACACACACACACACACACACAATCATCAATTACAGCCCCTTGTAAGACTGTATACGCCTCAGCTGTTTGCTTGTAATCAAATGAATGAACAAATACATAAATAATGACCTACAAGTATATTTCATCTCACTGCTTTGAGAACCACACAGTGCAACCAGTTGCAACCTTTATACCATCCCTACCTCTTAACTCAAGACCAAAATTAAGACCAAAAAAATTGGTCTTATATAGTTAGAAAGTTGCTGGAACAACATGTTTTGCATTAGCAGGCATTTTCTGAAGGTATGAAGCCTGAAACTCACATTTTTGTCATTATTTGATAACTGCAACCCTCAACAATTTATCACATAGCCAGAGATTTTATGAGGATCAACAATTATGAGGAAGAGCAAAGCAAGCAAAGAAAGCCCAAAGAATTAACTGTGTGGTGTGAAATAAATCCAAGATAAGCGATAGAAAAGCACACACGCACACACACACACGCACACACGCACACACGCACACACACACACACACACACACACACACACAAGACTGAGTAAAACAAACACCAGTTAAAAATTAACATATTTCATAGTAAAACTGATACGAGCTTTCACTATATAAAATGGTCTGAAAAAGATATTTTATATAGCAAAAGCACTTACCAGTTTTAGTATGAAATGCCTTAATTTTTAAATGGTGGTTGTTCTACTTGGTTGTGTTTCTGTGTGTGTGTGTGTGTGTGTGTGTGTGTGTGTGTGTGTGTGTGTGTGTGTGTGTGTGTGCTTCTCTGTCACTAAATATGAGGAAGTAATCAGCGACAGTTGGGAACTATGCCCTTTGCCCTTGTCTGCACATATACACACACCCATAGACACATATGCCATCATTTACAGCCACTTTTATGACTGTACACCTGAAATATCTGCCTGAGATCAACAGAATGAATAAATTCATAAATAATGACCCAGAAATGCATCTCAGCTCGGTGATATCAGAACCATAGATTGCAATCCATTGCAACTCCCCTCTGTCTGTCAACTTCTTAGCTTAAGAATCAGAGAAAGACCCAAAATCAGTAACAGATTTTAAGTATTTATGTTATATATTTAGAAAGTTGGTAGAATAACATGTTTTTCATCAGCAAGTATTTTTTAAGGATACAAAATCTGAATCTTGCATGCATGTCATTATTTAGTTACTGTAATCCAAAACAATTTGCCAGAAATCCAGACAATTTTGAAGAAATATAAGAAAATAACCATAAACTTCTTTCAAGAATTTTGCACAAAGCCAAACCGGGGGGGGGGGAGGCTTACAACTAACACATTGTAAATATTTTATCTACTTGTAAACAAGTAATCCCAATGGGCAAACTGTCCCATTTCAGGGAGACATGGGAGCAGTATCTGGATAATTGTCTAGCTCAAAGTTACATAGTAGGCAAATAAAGGTAGAAGGATTCAAACCCTGTAATTTTGACTACATGAAGCAGTTTATTAGCATTTCAAAGCCTTAAGTGCCAGACATCTCTGATTCACTTAAAATGTTAACAGCACAGTAGATGTTGCACGACCATGCATTTTCTAAACAACAAGAGCTGTGAAACTCTGACTTCCATTATTGACTGTCTATAATCTTAAATTATTTACCAGAAAACAAAGATGCTAGTGAAGGTCTGCCAGTTAGTACAGAAGATTAAGAATTTTTTTGTAGTCAAGGGTACAGGGTTTGACTATTTCTACCTCCATTTGCCTACAGTGTGACTCTGAGCAAGTCACTTAACTGGTCAGTACTCTTGGGTTGCCCCTGAAATGTGCGTTTACCTGGTTAAATATGAGGGCATAAGTATGAGGCAAAATCAGAAATGTTCTATTGATTAACATTTTCTGAACAATAAGAACCTTGAAACTCTAATGACAAATTATTTACTGACTGTAATATTTAGTGATTTGCCAGAAAATTACATACTTTAGTAGGCCCTATGTAAACTATGAGCCCAAATCAGGGATGTCTGTCTCCCTAAGGCCTTTCTCTGTCTGTCTCTCTCACACACATATACTGCAAAATTCTTTGCCAGTTTCACACTAAACATGGCAAAATAGTACCAGCTTTTACAAAAAGACTGTGCTACTTTATTTTGACTGTGACAAGCTCCAGGAAGCCTCTCTCTCTCTCTCTCTCATTGGCTCTACATTCAAGCAAATGAAAATAATAATTTAGAGCTGTCATATACCAAAACTATCAGCCTAATAGACCCTGGTACTCAGGGTCAGGAGATGTAGTTTGGACAGTTTTTTTCTTTTTTAGATTTATGGCATCCTCCAGCCAGCACCATGCCTTAGTCAGCTGTCTAGGTCACCTTGAGCTGGATCCAGCCCTGGATAACGAGCCTTATTTTGTCAGCTGGAACTTTTGCTTATTTTGAAATCACTGGGTTTTCAGACACATTACCTCAACTCACAGATATCTTCAAAGTAAAGGGAAAAAGGACCCTATAGTACAAACAGTGAAAATCTCACTTTGACATTGGTAAACTTACATTTATATAAAAGTAATCAAACCATATTAACTAGTTCACATTTACAAGCATTATACATCACAGATATAGTTCTATATTATATATTCAACCCAGCATTACATAACGTGTTCAGTTCTTTCCTTCTGTTAAACCTCATTCCTCCTCCAAAATATTTTTCTGCATGTATTGTTCCCCCAATTTCTACTTTTTCTAAGTAATTTACTCCTACCGTTTTCTAAATATCCCACTTTCTGTTCTTTTATCTCCATCACAATATTCACTGCTTCAAGTATGGTCACTTTAGACTTTGAATTTCATTTTCTAATAACTGCTTTTTTGGCAACCATCAGAATTAAACTTAACAAGGCCTTACTATGTCTAGGCAATTCAGATCCTGTATCCCAGATAAAAAAAAAAAAAACTTTTCCTTATTTGCCCAGTATTCCTGACAGAGTACTCTGCAGAGAATTTTTGAAGTCTGTTGAGTTGTTACATTCCTTGATCATATGCTCCCAGGTTCATAGGTATCTACTAGGCTAATGTCCCTGGAGACTTTACAAGGCTAGCCCATAGGATTACCCTGTCATTGTGCCACCCGATCTTAGTTCCCAGTGCCTCTGTCGAGTAAAGCCACTGGAGTGACCCCTGGGGTGAATTTTCTATTTCCCATCCACTCATCAAGATTTCTCTTGAAGAGGGCCAGTGAGGTGCTTTGCTTGACATGAATGGGAAGTCTATTCCATAGCATGGGCAGTCTCTGGGTTATGAACCTGTCCCTCCAGCATGTTCTGTTGATTGTGGTAATGAGGTTGAGGTCTCTGGAGTGTGTGGTGTGGAAGGATTGGGATTTCTTCAGATGTAGCATTTCTAACAGAGCTGGGTCAGACATGGCTTTGTAAGTCAAGCAGTAATCACCTCTAAGTAGGCGATTTGAGAGAGAACAGTTGGAGTTTTTTTTAGTCTTTCCATATAGGACAAATGTTTAAGGCCTAGGATCCTCTTTGTGAGGTACTTTTGCGGCCTCTCCAGTTGTTGCAGGTGTTTAGAGAGGTACATGCCAAATGGGGCATTGTACTCTATGATTGGCCTAATGAGGGAAGAGTAGAGGAAGACAATGGTCTCTTTCTTCCTGGATGCAAAACCTTTAGTAATGAGATGTGGCATACAGAAGGACTTTCTGACCACAGTGGCAATGTGGTGGTCAAAAGAGAGGATGCTGTCAACCTGTGTTCCCAGATCTCTTATAGCACCTTCTGTGTTCAGTGGACTACCATCAATGTGGTAATTCATGGGAGCCAGGTTTTTCCCAAAGGGGATGACAACACATTTTTTGGCATTGAGCTTAAGGACATGGTTCTGACACCACTCAGTCTCAGTGTGGCTTTTCTGTAGGATATCAACATCACTTGGGGAGTTAATAATAGCTGCCAGCTTGCAATTGTCTGCGAACTTTGTCAGCCAGAGTCCCTTTGTGTTGGCTTGGACTTCAGATAAATAGATACCAAACAGGAGAGGACCCAGGACCGAACCCTGTGGGACTCCACTCGTGACTGGTCACCAGTCTGACTTGGAGTCAGCTACATTCACAGTGTGGGTTCTGCCTGTGAGCCAGTTTGCAACCCACCTAGTGATATAGGAGTTAATGCCTAGTGAGTTTTTCTATGATTCCTGAGTTGGGAATGGTATCAAAGGCCTTGGCCAGATCAAGGTAAGCTGTATGAACCACCTTGGCTTCATCCACAGCTCTGTTGACTGACTCAAAGAAGTTGACCAGATTGAGCAGGCATGATCTACCCTTCACAAAACTAAACTGTATGGGATCCAGAGTTTGGAGATTCCCTATATCCTTGTTTATCAGGTCCATGATGATGTGTTCCAGAGGTTTGCATATCAGACTCATCAGGCTAATGGGGTGATAGTTCCCAGGGTCTGTAGTTGCTCCTTCTTTGTGGAGAGGGATGACTGTAGCAGTGCACCATTTGGTAGGGACAAAGCCTGAGCTGAGGCTGTGATTAAACAGGGCACATAGGTGAGGTGCCAGTTCACTCTATAGTTCATGTAGAACACAGCCAGGGATATTGTCAGGTCCCATAGAAGCTGTATTCTTGGCCTTGGACAGTGCTGTTTTAACTTTGCAGTGGTAACACTGGGTGCCTGGGAATCTACTGGTATTGTGACTGGTCCCTTGGGGGGTGCGAGGGGTAAAGTTGGCACTGAATCTGTCGGCCAGTATATTGGCAATATTTGTTGGCTCAGTATAGGAGGTACCATTGGGCAGTAGCTCAGAACAAATCTGGGTATTGCCATGGAGATTCTTTACATAACTGTAGAAGGTCTTGTGGTTGTCTTTACTATCTCCTGCAATTCTGTTTTCATAGCTAGCTTTAGAGGATTTGATGCGGGATCTCAACTTTTTGTTGAGGCTGATAAGGGAGTTTTTCCAGCCTTGGGACTTCACCTTATTCCGCATCAGTTTCCTCCTTCTGTTGTAGAGTTTGTTTATGGCAGTGGACCACCAGATTGGCTTCCTTTTTTTGGAGGAGAGCATCTTGGTTCTATTGGGTATGGCAAGATCAATGCATTTGTGTACATGTTCGTACAGTGCATTGGTGTATGATTGTGGTCATGCAACTGATCTCCATTTGCATGGGTGCAGTGAAGTTAGCCACCTCTGTTTTTAGGAGCCCAAAGTTAGCTTTGGAGACATTTTTCATGGTGGTTACCTTTGCGGGGGGTGGGAGGGATGTGGATTTCCAAGGTGATTAGTTTGTAGTCGGATCTAACCAAGGAAGAATTGACTATTGGTGTAGAGCAGCAGTCGCCCATGTTAGTAATGACCAGGTCAAGGATGTTGCTACCTCTAGTGGGGGTAAGAATGAGCTGGTCCAGGGTATTGGAATTAATGATTTCCAGGAAACATTGGGCAAGTGCATTGGTACATGAGTAGTTTTCCCAGTTAATGGAGGAGTAGTTGAAGTCGCCTAGTATGAGAGTGTTAGGTTGGACCTTAATATTCTCCAGGGTGGTTAGGAACATGGAGTATGAGTCTTGGGACATGGTTGGGGACCTGTGGCAGGCTACAACCTGAATCGTTGTCTTACCCTATGTTAGCTGCACCTGAAGTATCTCAGATGTGTTATGTTGGGCTACCAGTCTGGAGGTGTGCGCATCCTTTATGAATATGGAAACACCACTGGCTTTGGAACTTTGGTCCAAGTTCTGGGTCCGGAAGGTGTGGAATGAGTTATAGCCTGGTAGTGCAGGGGTGCTTTATGCTGCTTTGAACCAGGTCTCTGTTACAGCACAAATGTCAATGTTCTCCATTTTAAGGAGTCCTTTGAGCGAGTGCATTTTGAGATTTTGACTTCTAGCATTGAGTAGCATGACCCTCAGATTGCATTTGTTTGTAGCTGTTACGGTGGTAATTTGGTCTTTGGAACACCACCTAAAAAGGCACTATTGGGATGGCAAGAGCCTTGACCAGTATCCAGAAGCCCAGGGGTGACAGATGCAGGCCATCTCCGGCATAGCATCGAAGTCTGTCAATCATGTCATCCCAGGCAGACAGATACAGGATCCCCTTAGAATGACACCAGAAACTTAGCCAATTGTTGAAATCAATCATTTTCTGTTTGTACTCTGGTATCATTCTGGGTGATGATAGGAGGCTGCTCAGGGCAAAGGTCATACCCGTCTGGGCTACGTAATCTGAGAGCTCCTCCATGTCTCTTTTCATATAGTCCAGGCAGGTACATCTCAGGTCATTTACACCCACATGTACAATGACAGAGGCGTATTTGTACCTGTTGTTGAGGGGCCTGAGTGCGTACATTATGTGGCAGATCCTAGCACCTGACAGACAGCTGACTGTTACTTTCTCCTTATTCAACCTAGTGAGTGGGACATCATTGTGCCTCACTATCGAGTCACCTATGACTAGTGTGTTAGGCATACTGTTTTACCTTAGGGGCCTTGGTTGAGTGGCACACTGTTTAGGAGAGTTATGTATCTCGTGATTAGTGTTGTGTTGTGGTGGTCGAGTGTGTTTCTCCCTTGGAGGTGTCTGCTGTTTGGGTAGATTTTATTGAGAGCCTCCGCGAAGGTGGGTGTGTGGTTTGTGTTTTTATGTAAAAGCAGTGCTGGTGTGTGTTCTGGAGGGCTATGTGTTCCATGTGGTGTGGTGCAAGTGTTGACATTCTCCTCTTGACCAACTCTATCAGTCTTGGCTGGAGAGTGCGTGGCTTTCAATTTGGATATATAAATGCATCTCTCGCAAGTCTGAGTGTTGGGAGGAAAGAGGAGAGGGTTGTCAGTGTACATGAGGCAGTTGCTACATTGCCTCAGGATGCTCAATTTCAACAGGTTAATAGGAGAAAGCAAAGGGAACTGATGGGTGGGCATTAATAATAAGTACTGGAGCTGTTTCCTTGTAGAACTTTTAGTGCTGGTAGCACTTTTGTGTGCTACAATAATTGCTTCAAGAAGTCTGGCAAAGTGCTAGATTAATAAGCTAGTAAAAGTGCAGGAGAGGAGAGAACTAGTAGATCTAAGGGAAAAATTGAAGATCAGACTTTGACACTGCTCAGAAGCTTACAAACCGTCCTGGATACAGCAAATCAGTATCTGTACTAGACTAGTTACAGGAAAGGTGGGAAACAAGCACAAATGCAGGATTTTAAACCAGAAAGTTGAAAGAGATGGAAAAACTCCCCAAATGGCCAATAAACTACAATTGCTGGGCCAGAAGCCACTCCTCTTGTGGTAGATAGGCTACCTAGTACTTACCACTCCCACTGATAAGCTAGAAGGCTTCCCTCCAACACAGAAAGGCTTGGTGGATTCAGAAGCTTAAATAGAGTCTTGGATACAGCAAATCTGTATCTGGACTAGACTAGTTACAGGAAAGGCGGGAAACAAGTTTAAAATTTTGATTTTTTTTTTTAGTAAAGTGGAAAGGGAGGAAGGAGGAGCAGAAGATAATTTAAGGTTAAGAAACTAAGTGGGTTGGCGTTCTCAAAAGTTCTCTCTGTATTAGGTAGAATGAACTAATGACACTAGCCTGGGAGGAGTGTCCCAGACCAAATTTACAGTAGGGGCAGGCAAGTGCAAAGCCACCAAGTATAAGAACAGGATACCAATAGGGAAGGAGGGTGGGAATCTAAACCAGTTATATGATACACTCCTTGGCAGGAAATCAGAACATAAACTAGCTAGAAAAGATTTACAAACAGTACTTCTTTCTTCCCCACTACATCTCCAACATTTGCCATCTTCCTGAGGAAAAATGGTTTGGAGTTTGCTTGTGGTATAAAAGTACCTATGCAAACTCTTCCAGGCAAAAATCCTAAATCTTCTAGATTTTGTTGCATATTTGGGAGCCATACATATGCCCTCCCATTGTTTCTTTTAGAAGAGAGGTTAGATAAGCAATTCACAATCTTGTCTTATTTCCTTTGATTGATTCATATAGTTATTGTGCAATATTTTATATGCCCTGTGCCTTTTTAACAGCAGCTTCTGTTCTAGGTTCAGCTAAAAACTCAGCCAGTGCAGGTCTTTCATTTAGGATTTCCCTAACCTTTTTTTAACCTATATACTGACATCAGTCCCTGATAGGGAAGGCAGTCTTTAGCCTGCAATCCAATTGTCTTCTTGCCCTTTTCCATTTGTTACCTTTCCCTCTCCATTTATTTTTTCTCAATACCCTGGTTCCTCTGCCAGCTTCCTCCAGTAAATTCTAGCTGCCTCTTGCCTATTCGCTGCATCCCTAATTGCAATCATCCCTATTGACAGAATCTCCTTTCTTCATTCTCATGTTGGTTTAGTTCTTTTTTCCCCTAAACACCCCTATTGAATTATCAGTTGTGACACAGTCTAACTTACAGTTATATAAAAGTAATTGCATCATATTAAAAAGTTCACATTTACAAATGTTGTATATCACTTACATTGTTATATATTACATAATCTAAGCAACATTACATAAATTATTAAATTCCTGCCTTCTCTTAAGCCTTATTCCTCCTCCAAAACATTTTACCTGTGTAATTTTCCCACACTTTCTATTTTTTCTATGGAATTTACTTCTACCCTTTTCTAATGATCATATTTCCTATTATTTTATCTCTGTTACAATATTCACTACTTTAAGTATAGTTGGTTTAGATTTTGATTTCCATTTTGTAGTAATTTTTTGGCAGCTACCAGAATTAAACTTAACAAGACCCAAGGCTTTCTTATGTCTGGGCAATTCAGATCTTGTATTTGAGCTAAAAAATATTTCCTTTGTTACACTCATTTCCTGACAGAGTACTCTGTAGTGAATTTTTTAAAGTCTGCCAACTTATTACACTCCCAAAACATGTGTTCCTTTTTACCTCTTTCTTTCATATCACACTTCCAACATTTGCCATCTACCTGAGGAAAAATTCTTTGGAGTCTGCTTGGGATATAAAAGTATAAACACTTCCAGGCAAAAATTCTAAAATATTCTAGATTTGGTTGCATATATGTTGCAGCTATACATATGTCTTCACGTTGTTTTTTTTTTTTTTTTTTTTTTTTTTTGAATTGCATAGTCTTCTTCCTGTTCATCTCCAGTTCCCAAATCCAGATTCTGGTTTATTTCCAAGGTACTCTGGATTCTTCTAGTCAACTCCTGTGCTTTTCTCTGTCTCTCAATCATTTTCCTTTGGAACAGTGGAAAAGTTTTCACTGTCAAAGTCTCTCATTGTGCTTTTTTTTAGCAGAGGAATGAGAAGCAGAGCCCCCTTCTGCTTGGTGGCTCACTTTTTTGTTGGACATACTTTTGTATTTCTTTCTTACCTGTTCTGCATCAAAACATGACTTGATCCTCCAGGAAAAAATATTTGGATGACAGCTGGATGCAGCAGCTTGAATCTCACACCTGCCTCTCGACATTCCCTGATTGCTGCAATAAATTTGTTTCTTTTCTGCCTGATATACAGGATCATTTTCAGCATATACTCTACTGTCTCCAGTTTTTAATACTTTGCTCTTTTGCCACAATTTTGTCAGGATCGACTGTTTTTGCTGGTAGGTTTGCATCTTTACTAATACAGGTCTTGGCCTTCTCATGGCCATATTTGGAGCATACACAAGGTGTGCTCTTTCAGTTAACAGTGTTTGCTGTGGAACGTCAGTCTTATTGCTTATTTGTGCCTTCATAAAATTAATATAGTCTGTTTCTTCTAGTTTCTTTGCTACAGCAGAAGATTTTTCCTACCTACTCTGTCCCCTAACTCTACCATTTTTGGAACAGCTGTTTTTTGAACAGCCTTATATTCAACCAGCTTTTTCTGCATTTTGACTTCTGATGTTTGCAATTTTATCAGCTCGTCTGAATATCTGTTTAAAGCCTCTTCCATTTTCCAGCCTTTTGTTATTTGAGTTGACATATTTCTTCAGTATTTCATTTATTTTAATCAGATCTGAGCACATTTGGCATACTTTTTCTAGATTTCTGGAAGTCATATCTTGCATCAAAGCTGGAACGTGAACTGCCTTTTACTGAACTTTCTTCCCAGTAAGTGTTTTCTCTTCACCTCTTTCAGATGATTTTCTTTCAGGCTGTCTTATTTTCTTCTTTGCTGGCATCCAGGCATTGTACTTACTAGCCAGTAACTGAATTTAATAAAAATGATGAGTTTCTGGCCATTGTTTTTCAGTTTCTTTTTTCACTCTGGGAGGGCTAAAGTTAAGCTTTTAATGAGTATGCCATCTTGGAAAGCCAAAGAGTAAAAAATGTTATCAATCAAAAAAGAGTGAATTTGTCAGTCCATCTGATTGTTATTTATCTATCTTGCAATACATAAACATTTCTTTGCAGTCCATTGGTTTAATTTTATTCAACTTCTTATCAGTAGATGCGTAAAATTAGAACAGCAAGCTTCATTTTCATTATTGCTCCAGCTAGTAAATAATCAGTAACAAAGTTTCTTCAAGAAAGACAAAGAAAATGGAAGTTCTGTTTTGACAGATCATTGACAAATCTTCCATCTTAAAGGGTAAAGAGGGACCATGAATGTGCAAAATCAAGATTTAAGAATCAAGAGTACACAACTGGGATTGGTTATTTTAAGACTATATGTGATTTTATTCCATAACAGCAGAGTTTGCAGAAGGAATCATAGCTATCTACAAAAATTGCTGGAAGCAGGATAGGACTTCTTATTGATGTAGTATGTCTAGTCTACTGTTAATCAGAACAGTGTGAGTTGTTCTTGTGATGAATTATTCTCAGTGGAAAATTGCAAGTTTTGTAGTCCAACAGTGACCCTGACAAAAGACTGACTAATGAGCTACTTCAGAAGTCTGCTGTTTTTTTCCCCTGTGGAAAAAGGATGTTATTCAACTCTAAATGATTCTAAATCTTTATTGCCATCTGATATTAAAATGGTCTGTGATCAGAATAATTCAGAAATATCAGTTTCATTGACATGTAAATATTAAAGAAATCATAGATTAATGAGAAATATTATGGTACAGTGACCGTGCAAAGTAAAATGTGCTGAAAATGTGTGTTTTGAATTACTTTTACTGTACATGTACCTCACATGACATAATGCACATCCAGATAAGTATAAAAACTTGCAGTGTGGTCAGTTTTGTTTTAATGTACAGAGATGTCGCGTAAGGTAATATGTGACATAGTGTGTCCTTTTAATAAAGTTATAGATAACGGGCGCCGTGTGTGTATATGTGTGTGTGTGTGTGTGTGTGTGTCATATGATACCTTGCCTTGAGTCAGTCTGTAGTAAAGTTTCAGAATGTCAAGGCATAATTTTGTAAGTCTTTTTACTGGGGTGTACTTCATATCTGTGATCATTATTTAGCTGTGCTGCCTCACCTGTATGATAAATGTTATTGCTATTATTGTATAAAGGGCTATGTGAGGAAGAAATTCAATCCACATCCTCCCATCCACCCTGGTGGTTTACATCCTTTCTGTCCCATACTTTGTACATATATATATATATATATACAGACAAGCATATAGACACACACATACATGCATACATACATGCATGTAGTTTTAGCTCCCATACACTCTTTGCCTCCCAACCTGAAAACACTGGTATATATATATATATATATATATATATATATATATATATATATATATATATACATACATATATATATATATATATATATATATATATACATACATATATATATACATACATATATATATATATATATATATAAAGGAAATTGAAACATGAAGGGGGAAATGCAATACTGGAATACCAATGTATTACAGCCATGCATTTGAATTGAAAAATTCAGAGGCCCCACTCACTACTCAGCATTCCTGAGGTAGACTTACTTACAGTGAAAGTGTAGCAAAACAGTTACCAGTAATCACAATTTGAAATGTAAGCCATCAGAAAAAAAATCTCAAAGTGCCCCCATTATCTTACTAAGAACTACTTTAAGCTTGTGCTATCACAGTCAGCAAATGGCTGTCCTCTCCTTTTACTTAAATATAGAGTGTAATGTTGAAATTCTCAAGTGTAGATTTCAGGGATATTTAGTACAGAAAGTGAGGATGAATCTACTAAACGTAATGACAGTGTAATGCTGTTTTCAAAGACAACAAGGTTTGATGTACATTTGATATTCAAATACAGTATATATCCATAAATCCTGCTAAGTTCAAGCGACATTAAACATTTATTTAATGTTTGTTTACCGGGATAGTCCATCTGGGTGTTTGCCTTTTTTCAGCGGAGGCCCGGGAGAAAAGCACACAAATTACAGCTTACAAAACATCCATCAATAGTCAGAGACATTAACTTAAAACATAAATACACTTAGCTCCCATGGACATTTTGTTGTTAACCCCCCATAACACACTATGCTGGAAAACATTTAGTTATAGCACAGTAGCCACAAGAAAGAGAAGAGGGGTATAGTTAAAGGTTGTTTAACCTCCACCCCACCAGCATGGCTCTGAAAACTTGCAAATTAGGAAATGTAACACCTTAAACCAAAATGAAAACATGACAAAAGTTTGCTTAAGAAATCATTTTTTCTTTGTTTACAATTACTGTGATAGAATCCATACTAGGTCACATACTGGATTGAACATTTATAATTATTCTGTTTCATCCAACAGATGAGGAACAGATGAAACTTTATTGCACACACACACACACACACACACACACACACACACACACACACACACACACACACACACACACACACACAATTTTATTGCTATTATTGTATAAAGGGTTATGTGAGGCAGAAATTCAATCCACATCCTCCCATCCACCCTGGTGGTTTACAACCTTTCTGTCCCATACCTTGTACATATAGGCACACACATACATACATACATACATACATACATACATACATACATGCATGTAGTTTTATCTCCCATACACCCTTTGCCTCCCAACCTGAAAACACTGATATATATGAAGGAAATTGAAACATGAAGGGGGAAATGCAATACTGGAGTACCAATGTATTACAGCCATGCATTTGAATTGAAAAATTCAGAGGCCCCACTCATTACTCAGCATTCCTGAGGTAGACTAACTTACAGTGAAACTGTAGCAAAACAATTACCAGTAATCACAATTTGAAATGCAAGCCATCAGAAAAAAAATCTCAAAGTGTCCCCATTATCTTACTTACTAAAAACTACTTTAAGCTTGTGCCATCATAGTCAGCAAATGGCTGTCCTCTCCTCTTACTTAAATGAAGAATGTAATGTTGAAATTCTCAAGTGTAGATTTCAGGGATATTTAGTACAGAAAGTGAGGATGAACCTACTAAACATAATGACAATGTAATGCTGTTTTCAAAGACAACAAGGTTTGATGTACATTTGATATTCAAATACAGTATATATCCATAAATCCTAAGTTCAAGAGACATTAAACATTTATTTAGTCCGTCTGGGTGGTTGCCCTTTTTCAGCGGAGGCCCAGGAGAAAAGCGCACAAATTACAGCTTACAAAACATCTATCAATAGTCAGAGACATTAACTTAAAACATAAATACTCATAGTTCCCATGGACTTTTTGTTGTTAACCCCCTCATAACACACTATGCTGGAAAACATTTAGTTATAGCACAGTAGCCACAAGAAAGAGAAGAGGGGTACAGTTAAAGGTCGTTTAACCTCCACCCCACCAGCATGGCTCTGAAAACTTGCAAATAAGGAAAAGTAACACCTTAAACCAAAATGGAAACATGACAAAAAGTTGCTTAAGAAATCATTTTTTGTTTTTCTTTGTTTACAATTCATGTGATAGAATCCATACTAGGTCACATACCGGATTGAACATTTATAAATATTCTGTTTCAACCAACAGATGAGGAACAGAAGAAACTTTATTGCACACACACACACACACACACACACACACACACACACACACACACACACACACACACACACACACACACACACACACACTGTTTTGAACAGTATCTTGCCATTAAAATGGCAGTTGTCATCCTTAGATTCATAAATGGTAAGAAGTAGAATATATACATCTCATAGCAATAGTTGTGGTTGTTTGGGGGCACATGGGTTACCAAAGATCTTGTGTATACAAGACAAATGCAAATGTGGCTTGGTATATGCATGTTATACAGGTAGGAGAAAATCCCTTTTTGTGGTGTGGTATACGCATATTACACAGGTAAGAAAAAAAGCACTTGTGCTTTGGCATATACATGTTACACAGAAAGATTGAGCTGTAACAATCAGCTAAAAAATGTCTGTCAAGTGACTCATGGAGTGGTGTATGTTTGTGTCTTTCGGCGTTTCCCGGTTAGGGGTCGCCACAGCAGAACTCCGGTCCGCTAATGACTGGTAGTTGATTTTTATGTGCCGAGTTACCAGCTCTGACGCACAACCTTCAATGAAGGTGCACCCATTCACACATGTCTCCACGCAGAAGACGCTCTAGCTGAGAATTGAACCGGACAGCGTCTTACTGTGAGGCGACAACGCTACCGCAGCACCACAATACAGGTAAAATGTACAGGACATTATCTTGATTTTGGCAATCTGCTACATGCATCAAATGTTTAAAAAACTTAAAAGCTCCTTGAGGTTCTACTTCTGCAAATGACCTAACTCTGATACATTGCAGAGAATACCGTAGCACAAACTTCATTCTAAGTTATATTACATTTTACATTAGTTTCAAACAGCTATTACAAAGTCTGTTGAACACATTATAAAATATGGCAATAAACAAGCAACGGCAAGGCTCCAGGTTCTTCAAAAGATTTAATGTCTGCAAACACAAGTGCTTTCACTAGATGCTTCTTCAGGTGTATACCATATTAAACTAAAACATCATTCTTATACCATTCAATTATAGTCACATGATCAACCATTTAAAGGTATAAAGAATTCTCCAAAACAACACATAAAAACACATATAGAACACATATCACATACATAAAAAGTGTATCAGAAACATAAAAAATATAAAATACACATTTAAAATGTTCATAAAGGTATAAAACTATCTACATAATGGTTTAGTTTTTAGAATGGGTCTCAAAAGTATATGGTCATTGAGGCCATGTCCTACATCCGCCCTTAACTTCACAATCCAGTCAGCCTCTAGCCCTTCCATTCTACTTCTAATGTCACCTCCTCTTTGATTCTCAAAACACCTCCCTAAAACCATAAACCTAAAAGTATGTTGGTCATTGGTTTCACTCACATGTTTTGCCAGTGCATTAAATGCACTCTTTTTCTTAATATGATAAACATATTTGGTTTGGCACTAGTATGTCTTAGTTTAACAACATCCACTATATTTTTCCGTACTATCTTCTTCTTTCGGCTTTTCCCGGTTAGGGGTCTCCACAGCGGATCACCTGTCTGCTCATGATTGGCAGTGGAGTTTTTACAGTGTCGAGTTGCCAGCCCGGCACACAACCTTCCACAGAAGGCACACACACGTACACACTCACACCTAGGGCCAATTTAGAGTGTCCAATCCACCTACAGCATGTCTCTGGGATGTGGGAGGAAACTGGAGCACCTGGAGGATACCCACGTGACCACAGGGAGGACATGCAGACTCCGCACAGAAGGCACCCCAGCCAAGGATCGAACCGGAGAACCTCTTGCTGTGAGGCAGCAACGTTAACCGCTGCACCACCAAGGCTGCCCCTATATTTTTCCGTACTATGCGTTCATCATAACTCCTTTCCATAAGCTCTGCACCAACCATATCGACCTGCTGTTCAAAATCCTCCTCCTTCACATTGAGTCTAGATGCTCTATATATCTGGTTTTGTACTACATTTCTAAATATGTATCTAGGGTTCATACTCTCACTACTTAATAGGTTATTCGCATGGCATTCTTTCCTATACAACCTCATGTTCAATTCACTATTCTCTCCTTTAGATATGGTAACATCTAAAAAATTCACATCAGTATATGACCAATTCAATGTGAATCTGAGAAACTGTGTAGAGCTATTAATGAACTCGACAAAATCCATCAGCTGTTCTGGTGACCCATTCCATAAAAGGAACAGGTCATCCACAAACCTTCGAAACAGCAAAATATTCTGCTTTTAGGGACCTCTAATCAAGTTCTCCATTTCCCATTCAGCCGTCACGGCATTAGCATAGCTATTGGCGCACAGGGTTCCCATCGCAACCCCGTTACACTGCCAGTAGATCTTATCTCTAAACATAAATATATTATTCTCTATGACCAACCTTAACAGGATTTTCATTTGTTCTATTTTAGCTTCAATAAAGTTCATGTCCCTTTTCATCAACCTGGTCACACTACTAATGCCTGCATAATTTGGTATCACTGTAAAAAGTGACGCTACATCAAGTGCAGTCAATATACAGTTTTCAGGTAGTGGACACTTTTTTACAATTATCATAAAGATCCCTAACAAAGTGCTCTGTATCCCTTAGTATACATTCTGATTGACTTATCAGCACACAAAGATGTTTTTCTAAGTATATAGAAATGAATTCTGTGCTCCAGTTTTTTTCCCGCCACAATTGGCCTCATGGGAGGGTTTTCTAAATTTTTGTGCAACTTAGGCAGCTCTTGAATTACAGGGGTGGTGGGGTTAGGCTTTGGGTTGGAAGATTTTGTTTGTTTGGAACTTTTAATGTTCAAAGAAGTGACAATGTTCTATGATTCCTAGTTGTTAGAAAAGTATGTGGCTCTAAACATTACCCCTAGAGGTTTGCGTATCGATAAATTGCCAGCTGGCGTTTTTAGTGAAGATGAGAGCGACTTGCTTCTTGAATGGAGGCAGGCTGCACAAGAATGCTCTCTCGATTGGTTAAGGATTCTCATAAAAAGAAATAACAGGACTGTTGAGAATCTTCGTAAAGAAATAATTGAGTTACAACAAGAGCTCATGAGCAAGACTTTACCCAATGTTTTTCAAAGTAATTTAAAAAATATCAATGAGAAAGTCATCAGGGTAGAGAATGACGTCATGGGAAGAAAAAAATCAAAACTCAATAGAGACATAAAAGACTATGAGAAAAATGAAGTGCATAATTGGCCACGGAAGGGGCGTAGTTTTCTTCAGAATTTCAAAAGACATATGACCGGAAGTGAGGATGGCTCTTCATGTTCATCGGTAGAAACAAGCGGAAGCCGGAAAAGTGTGTCGTTTGAAGATATTGTTTTGGACAATTCCACAGATGGCGTGGAGAATGGGAGAAGTGAACAGAACCCTAAAAAATCTAACTTGAACATGCAAACTCGTTCAAGAAAGAATCAGGGGAAGTCGACTTCTTTTTCTTACAAAAACAAAAAGTAAGTTCCTCATATTCTTTTGAATCATTGGCATCAAACAATAATTTTAGTTATACATCTGATGCCAATTTGGACAATCATGGGACTACATTGGACAATGTCGCTGATATTCTCATTGTTGTTGAGAGCACTAGTTGTGATGATTTAAGTGTGATCAATCTTTCTGATGTAATTTTGTCAGATGACATGTGCAGTGTTTTACAAAAAGGTACAAAGTTCATACCCACTAAGTTACCTATGTTAGTTGATATTATAGTGGATTTCGGAAATTCATCAGCAAATTGAATTTAAGGGTGTTTTTTTCAGAACGTCATTCTGTTTTGCATGTTGAAACATCAAATAACATACAAGAAGATGATGAATTGCTTAATTTAAGCATTTATGATTATGATGATGCATTGTTAGATGAAAATGAAATATGTGATGATGGTAACCCGTTTGTGGAAGAAATGTTTGGGGGGGGGTTACGGGCGTATTGGTTTGCCAAGTTTTTCTAGTGACAGTACCTTTATTCCTCCTAAGTGTTCTTCAGCAATCAATGCTTTTGAACATGTGGTGTGTTCTAGCATTGAAAGAGAATTTAATGATTTTTGTAGAGAAAATAGATAATTTAATCTCTGCAAAAATGAATGGTTTGCTTTAAAAGATTTTAGAACCAAGTTAGATAAAGTAACTGTAAAACCAGCTGATAAAGGAGGAAATTGGGTGATTATGAATACTACAGAATATGAACATATTATTGAAACATTGCTAGGAGAAGACACGTATATGAAATTAAGCAGTAATCCTGTAAAATCTTACTTAGATGAACTTATTGAACTGCTGGAAAGAGGTGAAAGATTAGATTTTCTCACGAGCAGTGATGTTAAAAAACTGATAGTGAAGGAACCCCAGCGCCCTTACATTTACACAATTCCTAAGATTCATAAGAGCATGACTAATCCACCAGGGAGACCCAACATTTCTGGCATAGGCTCCTTTATTGAAAGAGTGAATACATTTCTTGATTTTCAATTTAAAAAACATCTTTCTAAAGTATGTTCTCATGTAAGGAATACTGAGGATGTATGTAGAGCACTGCATGGTATGGCATGGACTGAGAATTTTTATTGGGTCACAGTTGATGTCTCATCTTTATATACTAACATTAATAAAAGATGGGGCTTGGAGGCTATGAATAAGATGATGGGTGAGGGCCCACGTACCATGTTTTTGCTGTCCCTGTTGGAATACAGCTTAACACATAATTATTTTATGTGGAAGAAGGATTTTTTCCTTCAAGTCAAAGGGACAGCTATGGGTGCAGCTTTTGCCCCCACCTATGCAGTCATATATATATGAGTGAATTTGAGAAGGAGTTTATGTTTCAAAACAGTTTTTTCATCAACAATGTTGTTTTTTACAAACGATACATTGACAATCTTATTTTTGTTTGTAAAGGAGTTGTTTCCTTATTTGACACTTTTATGGAAAATATGAACAACAACACACATGGGTTAAAGTTTACTTCAGAATGTTCACATAGTAATATATCATTTTTGGATGTGGAATTTTACATTGGAAGGGACAGTTTGGTACAACACAAACCTTTTAGGAAACCCACCTCGGTCAATAATTTTTTGCATGCCAGTAGCATGCATCCACCACATTTGATTAAAGCCTTACCTGAGGAGGAATTTAAGAGAATTCTCAGGAATACTTCAGACCCAAATTTATGGGAGGAAGTTCTTGATGAATTTCTTGAAAGACTTTCATCTAGAGGTTATGAAAAAACTACACTCTCAGGTATTAAGCATAGGCTATGTGGAGGTAAAGATTTTGGGGGAGGTAGGTATCACAAACGTTTGCCAGTGGTTTCTGAACAGGAACAAATATTTTTTGTATCCAGATATTCAGAGTTTTCTAGAGTGGTTGAAAAAATTCTTAAACAACTTTGGCATGTAGTTTGTGATGACCTGACTATCGGACACCTGTTTCCCAGGCATATTACTTTTTCCTACAGTAGGTATAATTATTTGAAGGAATTGTTAAGTAGAAAGTTGGAATATCCAACTGACACGAACGTTGGTATGCAACGTTGTGGTCATTGTTCGGTATGTGATAAGGTTAGCAACCTACATGGAAAGAAAATAAATGGAAAAAGATATTTAGCCTTTGAAAAATTTGATTGTTCGTCATCTGGGGTTGTTTATATTTTAAGTTGTGATTGTACCAGGCCCCTATGGTATGTGGGACAAACTACTAGGAAAGTTAAAATCCGCATTCTTGAACATCTAGGGGATATTAGAAGGGGTAACATGGACAGTCCTGTAGCTTCTCATTTTGTTAAAATGCACAGTAGCAATATTGATGGGTTTATTTTTAGTGTTTTGGCTAGACCACATTTTTATGTAGGTAATTTCAAAACCGAATTAAGTAGATTGGAATATAGAATGATTTATGGCTATCATACATTACACCTGAGAGGAATGAACTTGGATAGTGGCATTATAATCTGACTGTTAGTCAGTGTTTGCTTGTGTTTTTGTTCGATTTGTATTTAATAAATTGTATTTATCACATATATATGTTTAGTATTGCACTGACATATTTATATGAATGTTTTCATTAAGTTTTGTATTTTGTATCAAGTATATTTAACTAGCATAGTTCTATCAGAGCATTTTGCATTATAAAAATTGCATTCAATGGCACTTTGTTTGTATTTCTAATGGCCAATTTCATTGGCTAATGATCTAATTGTTTTAGATATATAAAAAAGATGTTTTTGCATGATTAATTGTTCCACTGAAGGCAAATTGCCGAGGTACCAGGACATGCTAATAAATGAAAAATTTTCATCATCTTTTTGCTTGAATTTCCTTTGGTTTGGATTTTTTTGATTTTTGGTGTTTTTTTGGTTTGAGGTTGATTTTTATCATATTCTACCCTGTCCATAATGACAATCTGACCTCCTTTGTCAGCCGGTCTTATCATGATTGTGGGATTAACCTGCAAACTTATCATTGCTTCAAACACTCTTCTATTTAAGTTATAAGACCTACCCTTATAACCCATAGCTTTCTGTGAATAATATAAATTATACACATCTTCAATACAGGTTTGTTCAAAAGTATGGATTAATGAATTCTGTATAAGTATAAAAAGAGTAAGTTTTTTAAAAACAGAATTATCACCACTAACATTACCTTCAAACATAATTTTTAACATCAAATTTTGAGTTAATAGTTTAATGTCAAAGATAATTTTAGTTATATCAGAATCAGCAGTAGGAATAAATGAACGTCCCTTGTTCAGGACACTAAATTCTTCTTGTGATAATTCATAAGTGGACAAGTTAACTACTAGTGCTTTACATTCATGAAAGCTTTTTTATTGTGTAAGGACTCATCATCCCTTCCTTGTACTTCCTTTTTATTTTTGTGGTGCTCCTCCCTCTCTGGTTTCCTCTATATTGGCCCCTGCCTCCTCTGCTCATCGATCTCTCTCTGGTGGGCAGTGGAAAAGTTAGAGAGGGTGGACCCAGAGTTGGCGAAAAAGGTGACGGATCATTCCTATTCACATTTGACATTCGTGTACCACCATTCGCTTCCTGATGTACCTCCGCAGTTGTAGTGATGATTTTCTGTCTCGCCCCATCTGTAGATGTTTCGGGCATAAGGTCCATAAGCTCAGCTGCACAGGATTGCTCTGTATTCACTTCCTGGAATGCATTCACTCCCTGGTTGGTGAGCACCTCTGTAGTTGATCCCCGATTGGTGGAAACCTCTGTTGTCATGGTTTCCACTTGTGGAGCACCTTCTGAATCAACACACGACTGGCACGGCCGTGTAAAGACATTCCCTTGAAGGAAGTCTCTTCGATCCCTCTGCAATTTCTTCAGTTTAGTTTGAAGTAACTTTCTGGAGTTAAATGGAGGCATTTTCAATAGTATCCCTTAAGTGCTTGCCAAGTAAATCAGCGGCATAGCGCTTGTGTATTTCAGAATGTTTGCTCTTAATGGTGCTCAACACCTGCACTGTTTCCCTCTCAGCTGATGCAACCAGTAGCATTAAATAGCCAATACTAGTGCTAAGATTCAATTTCTGGATTCAATTTCTGCCAGTTACTGACAAGTATGGAATCACAGTTTGTATGAGCGGGCATTTTCAGTACTCTCAAACCACGGGGAACTATCTTCTCCCTGCTGCAGACTTCAGGATGGAATTTTTCATATTGTAACCGTTTTAATTTAAACAAATCCTTCTCCAGTGACAACAATTCACTTTTGAGGGCTAAAAAGTCCACATTTTGTATATCATTACCTTCTTCTTCAAGAGTACTGTTAAATATGGATTAATACTTTCGCTCACCTTGGAAATAAATTCATCAGCATTTAACTCAGTCCATCTGTTAGTTGAAACTGGGTTGTATCCCAATTCTATATCAACAGTCCCTGTAGCCATACTCCTGGTATCAAGGGTAAAAATTAGCAAGCACACAAGAAAAAATATTCCAATGATAACCAGGTACCTCTGCAGCAAGTAAAGAGCAATCCAATGACAATAAACAAACAAAAGCAAGGCTCCAGGTTCTCCAAAAGATTTAATGTCTGCAAACACAAGCACTTTCACTAGATGCTTCTTCAGGTGTATACCATATTAAATTAAAACACCATTCTTATACCATTCAATTAAAGTCACATGATCAACTATTTAACATTTAAAGGTATAAAGAATTCTCCACAACAACACATAAAAACACATATAGAACACATATCACATACATAAAAAGTGTATCCAAAACATAAAAAATATAAAATACACATTTAAAATGTTTATAAAGGTATAAAACTATTGACGTAATGGTCTAGTTAAACTAAGACATACTAGGGCCAAACCATATTTCTCATAACCAGTAGAAACTAACACGACTTGCAGTAAAAGAAGTAATTACAATTCCAGCAAGTTGAGTATGTGCTTCAGCTATTCAAGGAATACTAGACAGTATACAGACATTATTAATAAGCATTGGAATATTCTGCCCACTGATAGGCAGGTGAGTAAATTCCTGGATTTGCAATCCCAATTCACCTTTAGAAATACAAAATCCCTAAAAAGAAGGCTCTGTAACACGAGGGATCGTGTTAAAGTTGCTGGTATAGGGGGAACTAGACCTTGTGGGAAATGTCAGTTTTGTATGTATATTATAAATGATTTGGATTTCAGGCATTCAGACACAGGGGAGGTGTTTAAGATCAGGACAAGTGCAATATGTGAGAGCTCCCATGTTGTTTACTTGGCTGTATGCCAAGTGTGCAATAAATTTTATGTTGGTAAAACCGATAGACAACTAAAGGACAGAATGAGAGAACATGTTTATCATATTAAGAAAAAGAGCGCATTTAATGCACTGGCAAAACATGTGATAGAAACCAATGACCAACATACTTTTAGGTTTATGGTTTTGGGAAAGTGTTTTGAGAATCAAGAGGGAGGTGACATTAGAAGTAGAGTGGAAGGGCAAGAGGATGATTGGATTTTGAGGTTAAGGGCGGATATATGACATGGTCTCAATGACCATATATCTTTGAGGCCCATTCTAAAAACTAGACCGTTATGTAGATAGTTTTATACCTTTATGATTTTTTTAAATGTGCATTTTATATTTTTTATATTTTTTATGTTTTTAATATACTTTTTATGTATGTGATTTGTTCTATATGTCTTTTTGTGTTGTTTTGGAGAATTCTTTATACTTTTAAATGTTAAATGCTTGATTATGTGACTATAATTGAATAGTATAAGAATTGTGTTTTAGTTTAATATGTTATACACCTGAAGAAGCATCTAGTGAAAGCACTTGTGTTTGCAGACATTAAATCTTTTGGAGAACCTGGAGTCTTGCCTTAGCTTGTTTATTGCCATTGGATTGTTCATTACTTGCTGCAGAGGTACTTCGTTATCGTTGGGATATTTTTTTCTTGTGTACATTATAAAATATATAAAAATGAGTGCAGTCCACAAACTCGGCAACAAATAAATAACCACTGTCATAAAACGAAAACCACATTTATTCAGAAGCGGTAAGCGCTTTCACTAAATAGTTTCATCAGAGCATAAAACAAACTGGTTACAAAACATTTAAAAAGTATAAAGCAACCAATCAAATTGTTCCAAACTTATCGCATCACAGGCTAACTAAGCAAGTTACATAGTTTAAAAGCTCCTAGTGGATAAACCCTGTAAAAAAGCTAATATTGCACATAAGTAGTAAAGACACATAATGCGTAGATCCAATTTTAATGACCAACTAAAGTACCTACAACTTACAACAGCCCACAAACTCATCTTTAAACCAGCAGAATGCACCTCTCTTGCTAAATCTCTAACACCCTACACACCTACCCGTATCCTGAGATCCACAGGATAAAACCTCCTGCATGTACACAAACCCATCCACCCAACTGGTAAACTACTACTATCCCACACTATAGCCAAACTATGGAACAATCTCCCCACACTACTGCGTAATATACCTAACTACAACAATTTCAAATCCATGCTTCTCTCTCATCTCTCCTCCAAATGGGAATGTCCTTCACATGCTCCCACCTAAAACTTGCACACTACTAACTCCACACCTAAATCATCATTTCTTTGCCTACTTTAACTTAATTCAGAGATCTTGCTCAGAACACCTTTTCATAAATATTTTGCATGCATGCCTCTGGCCTACCTTACTCATATTCTCAAACTTTCATTGTTTGTTTTTCTTATCCATTGTACCCATAATATTGTTTTCCTCTGTAATATTGTTAATTTGTCTCTATTCGTATGTATTTGTATGTCGGTTTGGGGCTTTTCCCCTCGGGTCTCCACTGAAAAAGGGTAATTCTTACCCAGCTGGACCAACCCGGTTAACAAATGCAAATAAATAAATAATAAATAAATAAATAACTAAGAAGCTAGTTTGCTTCCTAATTTAAATGTTAATGTTCTTTCATATCTCCATTGTTTGCATACATCATAAGAATCAAATTTCATTCAAAGACATGAAATACATCCAATATGCGAACAATGACTGTCTACTTTAAACATACCTGGCTGCTGAGTGTCCTATCTTGGAGGTTTGAACTAACCTGAGACTTGGTTATCTGGTCCATTCAAGCACCGATATACCTGCCTACTACCCTCCTGGAAGCACAGAAATTTCTCCAACTAAGGTCATACCCTTCAGCTCCATGAGAAAACTACTCAATAAGACAGTGAAACTTGGTTATCTGGTCCATTCAAGCACCGATATACCTGCCTACTACCCTCCTGGAAGCACAGAAATTTCTCCAACTAAGGTCATACCCTTCAGCTCCCTGAGAAAACTACTCAATAAGACAGTGAAACTTGGTTATCTGGTCCATTCAAGCACCGATATACCTGCCTACTACCCTCCTGGAAGCACAGAAATTTCTCCAACTAAGGTCATACCCTTCAGCTCCCTGAGAAAACTACAAAATAAGACAGTGAAACTTAGTTATCTGGTTCATTCAAGCACTGATATACCTGCCTACTACCCTCCTGGAAGCACAGAAATTTCTCCAACTAAGGTCATACCCTTCAGCTCCCTGAGAAAACTACTCAATAAGACAGTGAAACTTGGTTATCTGGTCCATTCAAGCACCAATATACCTGCCTACTACCCTCCTGGAAGCACAGAAATTTCTCCAACTAAGGTCATACCCTTCAGCTCCCTGAGAAAACTACTCAATAAGACAGTGAAAGTATGTCCTGTTTTGTATGTCTGTGCTAACTAAAATCGACTCTCATAGGTTAGTTTAGCTTCCCTCCAGAACAGCCAGCAGTCAATAATCCCCTTTTCCCTTTCTTCAACTAGTGCTGAATCTCATTTTATATCTTCTCACCTACTCCTATTCCTTTCTTTCTTTTAACATTATTACTTGTTCCCTTTGTTTCTTTATAGCCCCTTGCTTAGGAACCAGTCATTGCAGTTAAATAACTGGCCACAAGGTGGTGCTTCCACACCTCTCTATTTTCTCCTCATAGACTTTCTTCTAACCTCCCTTATACCTCACTTACTAGTCTTTTAAACAGAGTCTCTTTTCTGACCTGCTCCTTCTTACCCTCTCCTCCTCACCTTTCCTATACCACACTCTAGTTTAGTAACATATTATAACTCTACACATTAGCTGACTTTAACAACTAAACTTGCACTCCATCTCTGACCTACCTGCTCCTTCTTCCACTCCACAGATTGTTTTCCTTAGCAATATACTCTCTTGTGTCCTATTCCAGATCTTTTTATTCCCCCATAGCTCTCCCACCTTTATTAGTTTTACACCAGTATTTAGGTCTCCTATGTCCTATTATCACCCTCTCTCCTATTAGGCACTTTATCCCTGGCTTCCCCTAGCTTTCCGCTCTATCTTTACACTTTACTCCCCACCCACTTTCCTTAGCTATACTCCTACCTCTTTGCCCCTCCTCTGTTACGTACCTATCCCACTGTCTTCCAAACTGTTGTTCTCTTTCCCGCATATTTCTGCCTATATCCGGCTTTCTGGGTTACTTCCCTTCCTTCCCTCCCCCCAGGTCTCCCAATAACGTATAAGTATACCCCACTATTCACTGATGCCATTTTCTTTTCCCCGCTCTCTACCTGGCTGCTGAGCATCCTATCTTGGAGGTTTGAACTAACCTGAGAGTAAGCATTTTTTATTACTTTGTATTAAGAAAACTGCTTGCTAAGGCTACCTGTATACGGACATATTCAATCCTAATCTGAGTGATATGTTTATTGATGTCTGACTGTTATTGGGAGTTGCCTTATGTGCTTGGAATCATTGTAAGATTTGTCAATATGTGCTCTTAAACTTGTGGTTCCTACTGAAACTTTCTCTGCGCCAAGTGTATGCTTCTTTACTCTAATGAACTTGATCTGGTGCTGATAAGTATTCGGACTTGCCTATCGTCTACACGTGGGCTTATAAACTGAGTGCGTCAGAGAGTAGCATTTAGCAGACTTTTATTAAGAGTGCTTTATCTGTTTGGTAGTCACTGTACTAGTTATGAATACCTGTTTTTCAATGCAAAGTACCTACTTAAACTTTCTATGTATCTAGTGCATGCTTTTTATCTCCTATGAATTGGATCTAATTCCGACAATTATTTGGACCTGCCTAGCATCTCTAATTGGCCATATATATTGTGTGTGTCACAAAATAGCGCTACAAAAACTGCTTGCTTAATACGCACTGTCCTTTAATAAATTTGAACTGATACCGTGTACGGCTTGTTGTATTTAGCCGCGATTCCCTATCGATATTGCTTTTTTTACCCAATTACCGTCCCGGGCATACTTTTAACTTAACCTTATTCTTGAACCAAGATCTCACTCCCATTAGTCGCACGCTCACTGGGTACAGGTCTTATGCACTTAGTGAATGCATTCTATCGTATTTTACCTTAATTACTTAGCGACTACTCAATGCGTTTTTCTTTTAAGCTGAAAGCAGGATATTATTTTTTTGCAGTCGTATCACCCCAGGCTGAATGCCTATTAACTTCCTAAGCTATAGTGTTTTTATACTGTAGGTCTCCGTGTGTTAGAACCTATATCATTAAGAATTTTTAAGTAACTACCTTACAGTTTAACATCAGCTTTTTGTGAAAGGTATATTAACTGTCTCATTCAACAATTAAAACAAAGAAATACATTGCCTATACTCTAACATTGTATCCAAAGTTTGTAATGTGTTCAATTGTTAGATTCTTTGACATATCTGAGTTTTTATTTCATTGACTAGATATTCTTAACATGTATATATTACTGCTATTATTGTTGGCAAATGTTTTCAAAGGTATCTGTTATAATTGATTTTGCTTTCTAATATTTATACTGTAAGCCTCACTACCTTTCTCTTTTCCTATCCTATACTAGCTTGGTTATCTGGTCCATTCAAGCACCGATATACCTGCCTACCACCCTCCTGGAAGCATAGAAATTTCTCCAACTAAGGTCATACCCTTCAGCTCCCTGAGAAAACTACTCAATAAGACAGTGAAAGTATGTCCTGTTTTGTATGTCTGTGCTAACTAAAATAGACTCTCATAGGTTAGTTTAGCTTCCCTCCAGAACAGCCAGCAGTCAATAACCCCCTTTTCCCTTTCTTCAACTAGTGCTGAATCTCAATTTATATCTTCTCACCTACTCCTATTCCTTTCTTACTTTTAACATTATTACTTGTTTCTTTGTTTCTTTTTAGCCCCTTGCTTAGGAACCAGTCATTGCAGTTAAATAACTGGCCACAAGGTGGTGCTTCCACACCTCTCTGTTTTCTCCTCATAGACTTTCTTCTAACCTCCCTTATACCTCACTTACTAGTCTTTTAAACAGTCTCTTTCCTGACCTGCTCCTTCTTACCCTCTCCTCCTCACCTTTCCTATACCACACTCTAGTTTAGTAACATATTATAACTCTACACATTAGCTGACTTTAACAACTAAACTTGCACTCCATCTCTGACCTACCTGCTCCTTCTTCTACTCCACAGATTGTTTTCCTTAGCAATATACTCTCTTGTGTCTTCCCGCTCCGTTCGCCCTTCGGGCTCACTCCACTCCCCTACCCTGCCCCCAATTCTCACCCGCCCCCAGTACCTCTTAACTTATACCCTCATACTCCCACCCCCTTTTACCAACAGCCAATCATAGAATCTACAACAGCCACACCCTATATCTATTCCTCTACTCCCCTCAAGTATAAATCTCCTCCCACTACTATCTGTATTATCCTACATAAAGTCAACCCCCACTTCTCTCCTTCTCCTCTAATATCTACTACACTCTACTACCATGCCTAACCAATACCAATGCTTACTAGTACTCACACTCCTGACAACTCTTACCACTACCTACCTCTTAACCTCCTATGAACAACCCCTCTTCTCTACTCTTACTATCCCTTCCCAACAAACTCTAACAACTTCTCCACCTTCATCAATAAGCTTTTTTAATGCCATCTACAAGCCCAGGTACTTTCAAGCCAAATATCACCGCCTAACTCACATCAGATACTCAATTCTAAATATTAGAAAATTATGCAACTATCATTTTAAACCTCTCCAGTACTACAACTTTATACTAATCCATTCCTTAACACATGGTGACATTCACCCCAACCCAGGCCCAAACCATCACCCAGCCCCCACCAACTGCAACAAACCTAATATAATCCCTTTATCACCAACCAAACCCTCCAAATCACTCTCTATAGCCCATCTAAACATACGTAGTATATGCAACAAAATTCCACAAATTCATGCTCTTCTAGATGTCCAGCAATTTGACATCCTCTGCCTAACCGAAACATGGCTCAAACCCACAATAAAAGATACTGAAATTATTCCCCCAGGCTATTGTATCTTTAGACAAGACCGCACAAATAAAAAAGGTGGAGGGGTAGCAATTCTCTACAAAACAGGACTACAAATCAACAAAATAAATCATAAACTACCCTTAGACAACAACTTAGAAATAATTATTACTAAACTCCAACTTAACTCACACAAATCAGTTAACATAATCTGCACCTATCTCCCCCCAGGTAAAAATCACCCACTATTAGAAGACTTATTAAACTGGCTCTCCTCAAATCTCCCTCAGGAAACAATACTACTAGGAGACTTTAATATTGACTGGTACTTATGTAACAACACCAATCTATCCACCCTGATTAACCTGTATGGCTTCTCACAAGCTATAAACTCTCCAACCAGAACAAATAAACTTAATAATAAAGAAACCATCCTGGATTGGATACTAACAAACTGTCCACCACAAAACTATACAACAGGAACCCTCCCAGATGACCTTAGTGACCACTCTCTAATATACATTATTAGACATAAAACAAGTTTAAGTATCCCCACTCCAGTCAGAACTGCCCGTAGCAAAAATCATTTTAACAACGAATTGTTCCTAACCGAACTTAAACAATGCAATTGGTCTCCCCTTAAGTCACTCCCTATTAATGAAGCAGTTAATTACTTCAATAACTCTTTCCTAGCAATCCTAGACTGTCATGCCCCAATGCGTTCCATAAGAATGAAAAACAAACCAGCACCATGGCTCTCAAATTCAACTAAGAAACTATTCCATAATAGAAATAAATCTTGGGCCAAATGGCGTACCACGAAAGACACTATCGATCACCAAACTTTTAGACAACAAAGGAACTTAACAAAAAAAGCCATCCTACAAGATAAAAAGAACTTTTATATCCAACTTCAGCAATCTTCCCTTCAACAGCCACAAAAATTCTGGTCTACTATTAACACACTACTTTCCCCAGGCAAAGTTGCCACACCTTATCCACTAGACTCCAAACCTGATTGTCCAATACAAACAGCAAATGCCTTTAATACTTTCTTTACTACTACTATATTAAATCTAGCAAATCAACTAAACCCTGATACCTCCAATTTGCCAAGCCCAAGCTCCATTCCCCCCCCTTTTCACCTTGAAAATATACCCACCTCCTATATCTCCTCCTTACTTCAAAAATTAAAACCTACTACCCCCTCAGCTGATAAATTACCAGCAGAATACCTCCAAATAGGAGCCAAAGCCATTGCCTTCCCAATCTCCATATTGATCAATAGAACTATAAAAGAAGGCACCATTCCATCTATTTGGAGAATCTCACACATCATCCCACTTCACAAAGGTGGTGACTCTACTGAGTTCTCCAACTATCGCCCTATAGCTCTACTCTCTCCACTTGCTAAAATTATGGAGAAATGTATCCACAAACAATTAATAACTCACCTACTTCAGTATAATCTCCTTGCTAACTGCCAGCATGGATTCCGGCCATTTCACAGTACTACCACTGCCTTGCTATCTTTTACTAACTCTATCAACAATAATCGTAATAACAATATTCTTTCCTCAGCATTCTTTGTAGACCTATCTAAAGCGTTCGACATGGTTAATCATCAACTTCTCCTCCACCAACTGAAGTCCCTCTCACTGGACAATCTTGCTATGAACTGGTTTAAATCATACCTAGAAAACCGTAAACAAGCAGTTCTCTGGCAAAACCATCTTTCTGATCTCCTTCCTACCTCCCTAGGTGTTCCTCAAGGCTCTATTTTAGGTCCACTTCTGTTTTCTATTTTCATAAATGACCTTCATCTCTCTACTCCACTCTCCACCTGTATTCAGTATGCTGATGACTCTACTATCATCTGTTCTGCCTCATCCCAAACTGAACTTCATTCTATCACACAAAAAGCCTTTATCACTATAGAAGAATGGTTCTCCAACCACTGTCTTCTGCTCAACCCCAAAAAAACAAACTTTTGCTCTTTAAACCCTCTCATTTGTCTCCCCCACTTCATTTTACACTTACATCAAACAACAATACTGTTATTTCTCCTGACCCCACCACCAAACTCCTAGGAATCACAATTGACAATCAATTAAAGTTTGACACTCACATAAACACTACAATAAAATTGACTAACAAAAAACTTGGATCCCTTTATAGAATAAAACCCTTCTTGACACCAGTTGCCAGAACCACAATAGCTAGAACCCACTTAATTTCTACCCTATTATACGCTTCCCCAATATTCAACAATCTTTCTACAAATAAGCTTAACAAACTAGCTAGAGCATATAACAACATCGCCAGATTTGCTACAAATACACCTTACAGGACTCATCACTGTCTGAACCTAAAACAACTAGACTGGTTTGAATTACCTCACTTATTACATTTTAACCAACTTATAATCACCCATAAAGCCATATACCAACCCAATAATATCCTTATTCTCTCTTCCCTCGTAAGACCTTATAACAACTTGAGAAATCTACGCTCTGCTAACAAAATGTTGATTCATACTTCCTTATCTAACAACTCAGCAGGTGACTCCATATTCTCTAACTCAGTTGGTAAAATATGGAATCAACTACCACAAGACCTTACAACCCTAACCTCTCTCCCACTATTTAAAACTAACCTAAAACTTTTCTTCTCCAACCACTGGTTATGTTCTTGTACTAACCCTGCCTAGCTGTTATTCTCTAATTTATCTGCTACCCACATAACCTATTTTTTTTTCTACCTTAAATCTTTAAGTACCCAATCTATACTCAAATCTTCACTCTTAATTCCTATCTCAGTCACTACTTAGTACTACTTACCATGCACAAAACCTACCAGATACTGTACTTACATTTCTTTTTGTATACTATGTTAAACTGAAGATGAATTACTCTATATTAATGCCATCTCCTAATCACTAGCATCACATGTTTATATATTTTTAAGTATATTTTTGTTTTTAGATGTATTTTGTGTGTTACTTTTAGTATAGTTTTTAGTATGTTTTAGTTTTGGAGCTTTTCTCCCCGGGCCTCCACTGAAAATGGACACGTATCCAGTTGGACTAGCCTGGTCAACAAATGTAAAATAAAATAAAAAAAAAATAAATATATTTAGTGTGTGCATCACTCACAACCGGGACTTGTTCAATTCTTTGACACCATCTGTGTATATACTAGTTATTGATGGCCAACTAATTCAAGCAAAAAACTGCTCAAAAGGGGTCACATACAGTAATTAATATGTGCCTCACATCAAAAATGTTCAATACTGTACTGATTGTTAAAGACCAGATGCTTCAATTCGTGTCTTCAACAAGACACTGTGCAATACGCATGAAGCTTGTCTTATCAATACAAGCATTAAAGAACAAATCTATCTTCCTTTAAAATAATGCATATATGCATCTGTGATATAGAATTGGAACATAGAGGCACATGAGCACTTCCATGTATCACTAATTCTTAGAATGAATAAATAAAAACATAAAACCAAGTTCAAACGAAACCTAATATATCTTCAACCCATCATGCTCGTTTCAAATATTCAAAATAATAAATAGTTGCAAGATAGCATTAATATGCAAAACTTATTCCCCTAAGGGGAATGGGCAATACTGTATGCCAACATTATTCCCATGTTTTACTGTGAGTGAAGGAATTAAAAGGAAAACAGCACTGTGAACTTAAGTGAACGGTATGTGTACCTTATCTACCATATGCCTATTGAGCATTTCATCCTATCCACATACATCACAAAGACTGGTCAAATGACCTAGAGTATAATAATATAGCTGATGATTATACAGTGAAAAATCTATACTACAACTACCAGGTTAAGAACATTATAGAGGATAAAAGGAACAAAGGAACTGATGGTAATCCAACAGGTATCCATAAATTAAGCCCCTTAAACCAGTTAATAGGCTAACATGCCCAAAGTATAAGGGTATACTGCTATTACTCCAATGGAAACATATGTAGAATAGTGCGCACAAAACGAACCCTATATGAATTTATATAATATATATAATGCCTCATATACCAAACAATGGTATCAAATAAAAATCAAAGATAACCAATATACACTTACTGGAATATTAATATATTTGTGAAAGGCTATTACACCTATTATCATATGGCTATAGATAGCCTCCTCTGTTTCAAGATAGGTCTTATGGAGGCCATCTCATTTAGGCCCTTTCCTCTGTTGGCTCTCAACCTTAGGATCTACCTAACTTCCTTACTTTCTGTGGCATTCCTGATGTCTCCCTCACATACCGTCAGAGTTATCTCCTCAACAACGATAAACTTAAAACAATGTTCACTGGCTGCTATGTTCACGTGCTGGGACAGGGAATTTTTATTATATTTCATTCTAATGCTGTAAAGGTGTTCCCTCATTCTTTCCCGCAGTGTCCAATTAGTCTTTCCTATATAGAATGACTGGCAGGATGTACATACCATTAAATAAACTACATTGGAGGTCTGGCAATTTGCACAGACCCTAAACTCAAACCTCTGACCAGACTCTGGATGTACAAAGGCACCAGTGGTGTTTTATATATTCACAAAAATTACAACTCCCACATGGGTATGTACCCAACTCACCATCCAGACCTCTCACTATACCGTTGTTATGATGGAGTATCCTCTTGAAGTTATTCTTATTCTTGAATCGAAAAGCCGGTTCATCCCCAACAATGCTCCTGACATGTGGGTCTGTGGTAAGAAACTTCCAATTTTTCCTAATGATATCTGAAATAGGTTTAACATCAGTAGTAAAATACATTGGTATCTTCAACCTGTTTGAACATGTTGTTTTAGTATATGGTCTACCTGCATCTAAATGTGAAGAGAAATAGGGTTTAGCCCTATATCTTCTTAACTCATCAAGACCTATTAAACTGTGGTCTAACTCAGAATGGGTATAACCTCTGTTGGTTGGCATGTCCCTTAGGTTAGAGACTTCATGTTGAAAATCTTCATCTGAGGCATTTAATCTGGATACTCTCATACCTTGTCCCTTGATAATATTCTTGAAGATGTACCGTGGGTGCATACTACTTCTATGTAGCAAGGTATTCCTATAGCATTTCTTCCTGTATACACCCGTATTAATCATCCCATTTTGAAGCCTCTCCACAAATATGTCTAGATACTCTATTCTCTGATATGAATAGTTCATGGTAAACTTCAAATAACTAAACCTCTCATTTAAGGCTGATAGAAATTCATTCAGACACTCGCCAGGGGCTTTCCACACCAAAAAAAGGTCACAGACGAAACTTCGATAGAACTTCACAAATCTAAAAAAATGGATCCATTCTGAACAGTACTTCTTCTTCCCATAAAGCCATAAACATGTTGGCGTAACTACTGGCACACAAAGTGCCCATAGCCACACCATCACGTTGTAAAAATATGTCACCATCAAAAGTAAAGGCATTGTTCTTTAAGATGGTTTCCAGGAACAAACTAATAAGGTCAGTTTCTTCATGATTCAATTCACTGTGTTTGTGTAAGTATCTCTGTACTGATGTTACTTCTACATCATTAGGTATTATGGTGAAGAGAGATTGTACATCCATTGTAATGAAAAGAAAAGACTCGTGCCTCAGAGTTACTACACTGATATAGATCTATTAGCAAGTGTTTAGTGTCCCTAAAGATGAAAGTATTCCTATCCAATATGGGTCTGAGTTGTTTCTCCACATATAATGAGAAGGGGTCTGTAACCCATCCTCTACCAGCTACAATAGGCCTCATGGGGAGATTTCGCCCATCCTTGTGGATATTTGGTAACTCTTGTGTAGAGGGCAATAGAGGAAAGTCTACCTTAAGGAACCTATATAAATTAATGTCTATAGTGTCGCTTTTCAATAGATCTTCTAGCATAGATGAAACCCTTTCATGTAGCCTGTATTTTCTGTATATCAATATGGCAATGGAACTGCGTGTCACTCAACATCCTGCGCATACTCTCTACATAATCACATTTATTCATAATAACAATGGGGCCTCCCTTATCTGCTAGCCTAATATTAATCATTTGTTTGTTTGTAAACTTCTAAGGCCACAATGCTCCCTGTAACTCAGATTATATCTCTTTCTATTATTCATACAATGTGCATTTTTGTTATCATAAAATCCATATAGGTCATCTTCCACCATTTTACTAAACGCTTTAACTAATGGGTGTGGATTAGGCATGTATAAACTTGGCCTCTTAAACACATTTGAATCACCTTGAGTGGTATTGGTAAATTCTAATTTAAGCATGACATTACAAATAAAGCATTTAATGTCCAGCATAGTGTCTGTCAAGTCACTGCATCTAGTGGGAATAAAGGAAAGCCCCTTATTCAGGACACTTAATTCCTCCAAGATGAGGACATGTCTGGATAAATTCCAAACTAAGGGGCTCCCACCTGGCTCCACATCTTCTTCAATGAATTGTTGGATTGTCTCTCTGTCAATAATTTCCTTTTCTGTGTCCCTCGACTCTGGGAGTGTGCCCTCGTAGGCCCCTTCTCCACATTGATGGAAAGTGGAAAAAGGGGGAAGGCAGCACTAGTAGTTGGTACAGGAGACATATTATTTGCAGCTGAAATATTTTTGAAAGTACTTTTAGGTCGTACATCACACAAGTTATTTAGCCCTTGTCCATCAACACAATTGACTAGGATACTATTGGCACTGGGAATATCAATGCCAAAAGCAACATCTGTAGAGTGAATATGTGCAACAGAAGTAACAATTTTATGTACTTCAACAGTTGGACTGGCCATACTCAATTCCTTCTGGGAGGCATCAGCAGTCACATTGCTGGGGCTGCTATGATTAATATTGCTATTCCTATGATCAGCAGCAGCATTATTGCTGTTAAAACCAGCTCTCATATTAGTATTCTGAGCTGAACGAACATTCTCACCCCTAGGCCAAGTAAATACATGTCCTCTCTCAAAGTCACGTGTATCTCTATCAATTTTCTCTTTTTTCTGTTGTATGAGCCTTCTTTCGAAAACTACAATACCATCTAATGAACTTTCCAACACATGATCAATTAAAACATGTGGAAATCTGGAATACAGTTTCTCTTGCTGCTCTTTAATTGCGGCTCTCAAGGAGTCATCTTCTGGTTTAAAATAATCATTTAATAAAATCATATATTTAAGGCTCACCTCTAAATTAAGTTGTTGCCAACTAGCAAGTAACTTTGGGTATTGGACACCATATGTGGACATTTTCAACACCCTTAACCCTCTCGGCACAATCTTACGGCTGATGCACACCTTAAAGTGCTGTCTCTACACTTGTAATCATTTAAGTTTCAGAAAGTCTCTTTCTAAGTTATCCACTGCTTGTCTGAGTGCTTCCGACTCAGTAGTGTCAATCATGGTAGCAGAATCACCAGGCGAAGTAAAATGTAGCATTAAAGGATTCCCATCAGTATGGATGCAGGCAACAAACCTGTCTGGAATACACCTCACCGCCTCTGCAGGCCTTCTAGGTCTATAGTCAAGCTCAACATCCGCAATATTACTTCAGCCATGAAAACGTGGTTTTCATTTTATGACAGTGGTTATTTATTTGTTGCCGAGTTTGTGGACTGCACTAATTTTTATTTATTGTGACTTGTGCTTATTCTGTGGGCAGTTAAACATTTATCCTCTCTGGCATGCTGCTTTTAGTCTGTGACATTATAAAATATAGTTTCTTGTATATGTATATATATATATATATATATATATATATATATATATATATGTGTGTATGTTGGGAATGCTATAAAAAACAAATCATGAGCCAGTTGTGGAAGGATATAAATCTTTATTACATCAGTAACAAATGTAGTTCATCTCTGTGATGCAGAGATATAAAGACTGAAGTGTAATGTAGGTAATCGAAGTTTGAAGTTTGATTATTGCCTAGGCTGCTTGAACAGCTGAGCAGGGGAGAGTGTAAATGAGCAGCTTGTTGTAGTTCACACATCTGGGGAGAGATAGACTACAGTCCTGTTTGGCCAATTGCTTCTGAGCAGTTGGAGACTTAAATGTTCCAGTAGCCATAGGCTGGGGAAGGTGGGCTTTAATAACAAGCCTGTGATGACAGCTATCATGGGATGTGTGTAGGGAAACATGCAAGGCACCTCTGCAATGAATCAGGTGTCTATATCAGCCATCTAGGGGTGGGGTTAGGATTAACTCAGAAACTCCCCTTGGGGTTGCGTGTAAGACAGCTGTGCAGTGGGATTACTGTCACTTAATGATGGGAAATTAATGTGAAATGGCAGTTGTTTGATGGTGTCATGCACTGGGGCAAGAAAAACATATATATCAATGTATGTTTTGTATGAATATATGTGTGTGTGTGTGTGTGTGTGTGTGTGTGTGTGTGTGTATATATATATATATATATATATATATATATATATATATATATATATATATGTATATATATGAATCAGAAACAAATGTGAGCACTTCTTCCTTGTGCAGGGGTTTTCTTCAGTCTTATCAGTTATCTAATTTCCAGGTTGAATATCTTTTATGACTAAATACTAACATTTCTTTTCACAAAAATGGATTCTTAAGGGAATCTTATTGGCCAGACAGAAAAAAACGCTTTTAAATCAGATGCTTACAACTGTGTAGGAGTGGAGAACATTTTTTTTTCAGTTTGAAAAGTGTTTTGCAACCACTGGTTATGTAGGGGGATTGTTGAGGGATTGAATAATTATATAACCTGAGAGAAAGCTGAGCCATAGATGGGCGTAATCCATTAAAATAAATAGCTGAGAAGGGTGCTTCAGTGAGATGTGAATGCTGGGAAGGCAAAACAATGAGGGTGAAGTTGTATCGACCAATCAAAAGTATGAGAATGAAGCTTCAGTAGGTTGGGAGGAGACAAGCAAAGAGTTGCACCACTGGAGGTCCAATGAGAGAGGTATAATCTCCACTCCTACACAGTCGTAAGCATCCCAGGCTGCATTTTACATGAACTTTAGAACGTACTGGCTCCCCACCTAAGCACCATATTCAGTCATAGCTTCACATCAGGCTTTGTGCCCATTGAATGGCATACAAAAACAGTTATCCCACTCCACAAAAGGCAAGCCACCACTGATCCCAGGAACTATCGCCCTATTAGCCTGACGAGCTTGGTCTGCAAGGCCATGGAATGCATCATCATGGAACTCATAAACAAAGACAGTCGTAACCTCCAAACTCTGGATACCACCCAGTTTTGGTTTGTGAAAGGCAGATCATGCCTCCTGAACCTGATCGACTTCTTTGAGGCAGTCACCAAAGCTGTACATGAGGGTTCACACAGCCTATTTTTACCTCACCAAGGCTTTCAACATCATCCCCCATTCTGGAATTATAGCTAAACTCACTAAACTAGGTATAAATCCCAACGTCACAAGATGGGTTGCCAACTGGTTCACTGACAGAACCCACACTGTAAAAGTTGCACACTCCAAATCTGACTGCAAACCAGTGACAAGTGGAGTACCACAGGGTTCAGTCCTGGGACCTCTACTGTTTGATATCTATTTCTCTGAAGTACAGGCTAACACAGAAGGCCTCTGGCTAACGATGTTCGCAGATGACTGCAAACTAGGAACCATAGTCGAGTCTCCAAATGATGTGGAAATCCTACAGAAGGGCCTCACTGAGACAAATGCCTGGTATCAGAGCCATGGACTCAAGCTCAGTGCCAAAAAGTGCATTGTCGTCCCCTTTGGTAAAAACTCTATACCCATGAACTACTACATAGACAGCAGTCTACTTAACACCGAATGTGTGATAAGAGACCTTGGGACCCAGGTGGACAATAGTCTGTCCTTTGATAGTCACATTGCCACAGTAGTCAGGAAGTTCTTCTACATGGCACACCTTATCATAAAAGGGTTCTCATCCAGGAAAAAAGAAGTCATTGTTCCCCTCTACTCGACACTCATTAGACCCATTATAGAGTACAACGCCCCTCTTGGAATGTACCTCACAAGACATCTGCAGCAGCTGGAAAGGCCACAGACGTACCTCACAAAGAGGATTACTGGCCTCAAACAGATGCCCTACACTGACCGTCTCAAAAAACTCCAGTACTCCGAGGTGATCTCTGCCTAACATATAAAGCTATGTCAAACCCAGAGCTGTTGGACATGCTGCACCTAAAGAAATCCCAATCTCTCCGAGCTACACGGTCTAGGGACCTAAACCTTGTCACCACAATAAACAGGACATGCTGGAGGGATAGATTCCTGTCCCAGAGACTTCCCATACTCTGGAACAGGCTACCCATTTATGTCAAACAAAGTTCTTCATTAGAACTCTTCAAGAAAAAAATCTTGATGAGTGGATGGGAAATAGGAAATACACCCCAGGGATCACTTCTGTGGCTCTGCTCGACAGTGGCACAGGAAAATAACTTTCTTGGGTGGCATAAGCCAGGGAACCTTGTTGGCTAGGCTTTCATAGGCCCTCGGGCCGATAGCCTAGTACCTACCTATGAACCTATGAATAGACTGTAGGAGGTACATAATACAGCCAGTCAGAAGTTGTTCTGAAAGTAGGATAACCAAATAAATCAACCTCAACTATGTGCCAATAAGAAATGCACCTTCCTCATACTTTAAGCGGGCATGTATATGTCAAGTGATCAAGCTATCACCACTCACTTCACAGAAAAAAAATCCTAAACACTCAAACATTTTTTTTAGGGTGGAAATCCCACCTCCTGCAGCCCCCTTGCAACTCATCTATACTGACTCAAAGATCACACTACAGTGGGGAAAGGACATATTCCCAAACCCTGCTGTACTGCAGTCTTGTACATGCAAAGATTGCAAAAATGTGATAAATGCATTATTTTGCCTTTACACTGTTTGAACAACTAATAATTTGAACACTAGAAAGAAACCCGTTTGTGTGTGTGTCTGTGTGTGTGTGTGTGTGTGTGTGTGTGTGTGTGTGTGTGTGTGTGTGTGTGTGTGTGTGTGTGTGTGTGTTTTCTTAGCTAATAGTAATATAAAAAAAATAACTGTTGAATTATGTACCACAGGCTTGCTAATATATGGTTTACCTTTGAATAGTTGAAAGTTCAATAGTCGAAAGTACATTGTTCGGAAGTAACTTTTCAAGATTTCAGATAGCTGAATATAAATGGATCGAATGTGCAATGAGCGAATGCACATTGACATTCACTCATTGCAGATTTGGCAATGTGGGTGCGGAGTGCACTATAGTGGGGATCAGGAAGTGGACCCTTTCCCCACTGTAGTGTGACCTCGGAGTTAGAAAAATCTGCATTATGATCTGTATTTGTAAGTTTAGTTAGAAAATCAGTGAATCTGGTTTTTGATTTGCTGATTTTCGAACATTGGTGTGGTTTGGAATGACGGCTTTTGTCATTCTGGTTCGCACAAAGGGCTATTCACACAGTTGATTTTCAACTATTAAAAGGTAAACCATATATATATATGTATATATATATATATATATATATATATATATATATATATATATATATATATATATATGGGTCTCCTGCTTTTAGTAGAATTTAATTTGGTCGAAAATGATTTCAGGCAGCCCACTTCACTGAAACCTCATTTGGCTGAAACCACATTTGGTCGAATTACATCTGGTCGAAAATGGTATTAAGCCCCTGCCCCACTGCAGTGTGACCCTGGAGTGAGAATAAAGTTGGGGGGGTGTTGGGGGCACAGCCCCCCACATTGGGGGTTGTGGGGGGCGTAGCCACCCACTTTTTGCATCACATTTTTACTTATGTTATATGTTTTAATGTATTTGTAATGGATAAACATGTATATAATAGTACATAAACTGCAATTACCCCCCAATGTGGGGGGCTGTGCCCCCACACCCCCCTATCTTTATATTCCCACTCCAGGGTCGCACTGCAGTGGGGCAGGGGCTTAATACCATTTTCGGCCAAATCTAATTCGACCAAATGTGCTTTCAGTCAAATGAGGTTTCAGTGAAGTGGGCTGCCTGAAATCATTTTCGACCAAATGAAATTCAACCAAATATAGTAGATCCTTATATATATATATATATATATATATATTATATATATATATATATATATATATATATATATATATATCTTTATTGTTTTTTTTTTTTTTTTGCTGTTTTGCTTTCATACAGGTTTACACATTAACAACAGATTAAGAATAAATCCATTTTAGTTTTTGCTGGTCAGTCTATGGTCTGTGCTGGGTCCCATACAGAATGCCTTTTTCCTTTTTTGTGAAGTTCTGGCGCTGTTGATATTGTGCGTGTTGACCATATGGCATTGGCTGTATGCGTGACGGTGTTTTGGGCTGTCAGTGACCTGTAGGTGATCCTTTGTGCAGTGTGTTTTTATAATCAAGTAGGATTGTAGAAAAGTGCATACAAATGTGACTTGCGAATCACTTTCCTTAGGTTCATAGGTTCATAGGTAGGTACTGGCTATCGGCCTAAGGGCCTAAGTAAGCCTAGCCAACAAGGTTCCCTGGCTTACGCCACCCAACAAAGTTAATTTCCTGTGCCCCTGTTGAGCAGAGCCACAGAAGTGATCCCTGGGGTGTATTTCCTATTTTCCATCCACTCATCAAGAGTTTTCTTGAAGAGTGCTAATGAGGAACTTTGCTTGACATAGATGGGTAGCATATTCCAGAGTATAGGAAGTCTCTGGGGCAAGAATCTATCCCTCCAGCATGTCCTGTTTATTGTGGTGACAAGGTTAAGGTCCCTAGAGCATGTAGCTCGGAGGGATTTGGATTTCTTAAGGTGTAGCATGTCCAACAGCTCTGGATTTAAAATAGCTTTATATGTTAGGCTTGTAAGACATAACAGAAAATGTATTAATTGATAGCCTTTGATACTGCCTTCAACATGTTATGAAGTGAATTGCTTCATCCTGTTTTATATATATATATATATATATATATATATATATATATATATATATACACACACACACACACACACACACACACACACACACATTTTTAGAGAGAGAAAACAGTATAGTAATTTATTACTACCATAAGTCCATGTCTATTACAGTAGCGGCATGCAAGTGCACACACAAAAACATCTCTCCATCTGTATTTAGAGAAAGAGATCTTAGCAGAATAATTTGTTTCTGCCATGATTTCCATGTTTAGTGCTCCAGTGACGCGCACACACACACACACACACACACACACACACACACACACACACACACACACACACACACACACACACACACACACACATTTAGAGAGAGCGAGAGATTGCAGTAGTATGATTTGCTTCTGCCATAGTTCCCATGTTTGTTGCAGCAGGTGAGTATTAATTTGTACTGGTACTTTAAAGTGAGCCTGAGTGCATTTTAGTTTCTAATTAAATGTACCAAACTAGCAGAGCATATCTGCCAGAAAAAACAGCCATCAGCAGTTTAAAAGAAAATTAGATATAACCTACTCACAGAATACCAGGAGGAAACAGGATGACTTTTGTGTGTGTGTCTTGACTCGTTCATTGTACTTAATATACACATTCATACACGTGCACACACATGCACACACACACACACACACACACACACACACACACACACACACACACACACACACACACACACACACACACACACACACACACACACACACACACACACACACACACACACACACACACACACACACACCCTTGCTTTCTTGGTATCGCTCTTGTCTGCAGAATGTAATTTGCATTTTGCTAGGTTCTTCTAGATTTCTGGACTTGATGCTATTTCGTTGACTCAGACTTTTGTAGTTAATGGAAACAGCACCTTATCTCTCTGCTGTCCTGTTCAAATCAACCTGAAACAGCATATTCCAGCATATTGTGCTATTAGTTAAAACGTCAGCCTGTGTGTGTGTGTGTGTGTGTGTGTGTGTGTGTGTGTGTGTGTGTGTGTGTGTGCATTCACATTACACACCATGGGCTCCTCTGCTTGACAAAAACAGATGATTTTTTCACCGCTTTGACAACAAATTCTGTAAATGTAGCCTGTTTTTTTTTATCGGGGGAGGGGGTGTATTTAGAATGTACACAACTACCTTTAAAAAAGAGATGCTCTGGAACAAGAGACCTTGATGTAAATATACTTGATGGATGGCTCACGACAAGATGAAGAGCCAGTTTTTTTTAACAAAAGGACCTGGTAGACGGCAGAAACAGCTTCCTTGATGGTTAGTAGTATAGTTCAGCAGTTGTCCTGCAGGTCATTTGATTGATAACTATTCCCCTAAAATCTTAATCAAATCTTCTCTCAGAGCTGCAATGCTGGTATCCCCCCCCTAACATGCAGTGAACTTAGAATTAGTTAATTTAGGTTGCAGCGCCTAGGGTGCATACCCCCTGTATAGTAAATGCAGGGCATATGGCTCCTATGTAAAAGTGAATTTATGCATTTTGGCACCTTTTTTCACTGAGAACATTATGATCTTTATTTTTGTCTGGTACTGCATTTGATGGTGTTTTCATGAAATCAATCCCCACCCTGAAGAGACAATAGAGTTAAAAAATACACTAACGCAGGGAAGCATAGATGAAACATAATACAGAGATGGAAAGAAGTAGCTATTTGGTCAGTAGGACTTAAAATCTTATCCATTAAGTAGGAAATGCCACAGACTAGGTAGCCTAAGGATTCCTTTTCTGTTGTCACATTCTGTTCTTTGTGGTGAATGGTGGCAGAAAGGAAACAGCTGTCAGACAGCAGCTTAAGGTATCAGCTTTCCCTTTTCCTTATTAAAAGTTCTGCCCATTTGCCTAGTAAATTGCCTACTTCTTATGTAAACATCCTGGTGGAGAAGAGATTAATAGATACAGTTAGGAGGTCAGCTGCTGTAGGAGACACAATTGCAATGAGACTGACTGACCTCATAGTGGAGAGGGAGATTTCCTGTTTGCGGTGCAGTGAAGCAGGTTTGCCTACTGCCTCAGGTGCAGGAAACTGGCTGTGGAAAATGGGAAAGAGATTTAAGTGGCAAGTGGTGAGTTTTCATCTCTTGGGGTGGGATAGATAAAAATTTTCTGCACTGCCTGATAGCATCTCTTGCCATCTTGGAGATGAGTTATGGCCATACCTCTCAACTGTCAAGATTTTCACAGAATGTCCAGATTTTTGCCTCATATTTTTGATCTGTTCCTTATAAAATTTGTGTTTTTCTTGTAAGTTACTGAGGACTGAAGTCACTAAATAATGATGTACATTGGAGTCTCAGACTTCATAGCTTTCAGAAAATGCATGCTAACACAAATCATGTTATTTTAGCAACTTTCTAAGTTTATAACAGCAATACTTAAAATCTGTCCCTGTTATTAGGCCTTTGTCTCACCATTGTTTTAGGCTTTGTCCAGATGTCTTGCACTAAGAGGTTGAGAAGTATGGTTAGGGCATATGGAAAAGACACTGAACCTTGAGGATCTGATATTCAACCTTTGCCCTGATATATATATATATATATATATATATATATATATATATATATATATATATATATATATATGAGTCTACCAGATAACACCAACACGCGAAAACACCGACAACGAAATCACCGACACCACACAACCAAAAGTTCAAAACCATGAAACTTCACATGCCTGACAAACCACAATCCCGACAATCAACAAACAAAACAAATCCCCTGTCCAAAAAGCATACACACAACACAAGCACACCAAAAACCTTACAAACCTACACTAAACCTTACATACACAACTATCTATGCACTAACCTTAACCCAAACCCTAACCATAAGATCCGCCACTATCACACACTCACCTAACCCACGCCCTAACCCTAACTCACTTAACCCGCCCCTAACTCTACAGTCTGTCACTATTGCACACTCACCTGACCCGCGCCTTAACCCTAACTCACTTAATACGCCCCTAACCCTAACCCCACACTTACCTTAACATGTCGGTGTTCTCAGCGTTGGGATTTTCAACTGATGATCATCTCCTTGGTCGATCTTCCGGTGTCGGTGTTCTCGTCGTTGGCATTTTGCAGTTTCGGCGTTATCAGGTAGCCCTGTATATATATATATATATATATATATATATATAGATATATATATATATATATATCAAGAGAGAAAGAAGCAGACATAGTGTACAGGCATTCTGTGCCTAATAGCAATAAGTCTGAGATAAATACTTATATAAATAAAGAAAGAAAGAAGCAAATAAATGCTAATAAATGCTATAACATTGAAACTTTTCTATTTTTGCAATATTCTGTAGGCTTCATTTTCTTGGTGTAAGGAAACAGATCTTGGGTCCTTTTTGTCCTGATACATTAAGCTATTACTGGTCTTACTAAGCAACTTGGTATCACAAATATACCCAGGAACTGCTCAGGGGCTTTATGTAGATGGAGAGTATCCTGAAAATTAGCTTGTTAATAATAGGCATTGTAACAGTCATTGACCTCTGAATTCTGTCTTTGTGCAATTCCTTTGGCTTACTAACAGGGTCCATATCATGTGTAAAGCATTTATTTATTTATTGCCTTTGTTGATCAGGAAAGTCTGACTAAGTGTAACCCATTTTCAGAGGAGGGTCTGGGTAGGACCAGGCTTTGGTCAACTCGTGCCCTAGGCAAAAGGTCTCTACAGCACCCCCTCAACACCACCCTGTGCCCCGTCCCTGTCTACCTACACCATCCAGATTACTGAAAAAATGCCCCTGCTAGAGCAACGCCCTAGGTGGTTGCCTAGGTGGCCTATGACTAAGGCCAGCTATGAGTCTGGGAGAAAATCTCCATTACATAAACCTGTAATTAACAGTTTAATTTTAAAAACATGATTGTTTTCAGCACAAATATACAATAATATTTACTTATTAAGTAAAAATAACATAAAGTTCTCTGGTGAGCTTCAGTCCATATATTTCATCAGGCTGGGACTTTTATTTATGTATTTTATTTTTAATCAAATTTGTTTGGGCAGTCCAGTTGATGTTTTGTATTATTTCCTTGTAAGATTTATAAACTGATTTCTTTTTCTGCTTTTGTAATCTGGATGACTAAAAAGTGGAATGATGAATTAGGTAATGGTTTTCATTAGATAATTAATTTTAACATGCATGTATGTATTTTTTGCACAGCTACAACACACTTTCAAAATTGTGCAAAATAGAATATTACAAAAGATTGAAGATGCCAGGAATAATGTTAGGTACTACATAACTAACAACAAGCCATACTTTCTAAATACAGTTTAAATTAATATTTGCTAGTCAGTTACAATCATAAATTCAGACTAATCTGCATTTGACCAGTTGTGTTTAATAAAATAGTACAACACAAACAAACTGTAAAACCTTAGTGTTTTTTTCACATCAATGCAATGATAAATCTATTATTTTATTTATGTGAGTAATGGATTTGGATTTGGATTTTATAGTTTGAATGCTTTTTATTTTTGTTATTAGTACATTGATAATTTCAAGCCATAGCGGGAAACTCATTTATTTCACTTGTAAATAATAGTTAACACACATTGTGTAAGTGCACTGTTACATTTATACTGTAACCACAAGAACAGAAATGAATGGAATGTTGATAGAGATCTAAGTCTGTGGAACTGCGATCTTTATAGTAGGGCATAGAAAAAAAATGCTTTGGAAATACGTTAGGCTCAGTTGTTGAGATGAATATGCTATTTTGTATATATTTTTTTTTTAAGTTTTTAGATATAGTTTTATATAGAGAGATATAATCTGATCCAAGTTAAATAGTTTAAAAAGTAAAGTACCAATGTGGAGTTTAGCTGTTGGAATACTGGGAGAATGTTTAATATCTGTAAATGTACTGCAGTAATGTTACTTTCTTGGTGTCGGTGTGTTACAATGACATATCTTTCTCTGGCTTTTTCAAATTTCTGTTTTTTGTTTTAGTTATCAGTACTACTAATACTGGCAGCCTAGTGGTAAGAAATTCCCTAACCTGTTTTGTTAAGTAGTAGGCTGCTCCATATAAAGTCGATAGCAGAGTATGCATTCTCTCCGTTGTTTTGCCAATGTGCTTTGAGAAAGCCAATGCTAAGATGAACCAAACACCCATGTATTTTGAAAACCTTCACAGTTTCATTGGGATTACTGCTGTGACCATTTATATGTCAATCATACTTTACTATTTTGAGTCTTTTGTGTGTTCAAAAGAGCGGAGCTATCACCTTGTTAAAGCTGAACTGTAATCCCATTTGATATACTCTGTAAAACAAATACATGTTATCTATGATCTTTAATTTTCATATTCATCCTGATTTTATGTTGTGTACTAGCAGTATTTACCCCCTGGGTCTTAGTCCTATCTGAATATATATGTTGTTTCTAGGCTAAATCTGAGAACAGTGTCCACTTTAAAAAGAAAATATGTGCAGAAGTGCTCAATTGCAAATAAAAAGAAGTGGAATCGTCAAACCATGTTACAAGTTGCTTGGATTTTTTTCATATTGGGAATGCATACTGATTTTCCAAGTTTCATTACATTTCTGCTTTAAATGTTTTGCTCATGATCTCTTTCTAAGTAGCATAGTTATTCTAGATTCTGGTATCCATTGTATTTGTTGTGACTAAAAACTTATTTATAGGAGCACCTTGGAAGATGAAATACAAACAGTAATAATAATAATAATAAGTAGTGAGTAAATTAGAAAATGCATAAAATAAACTAATTTGGAAAAATGCAGAAATTTTGTAAAGCTGGCCCATCTCAGAATAATACATGCCAGCTAAAAACTGCATAATTGGAAAGTACTATCTTCATTTCAGAAAAAAAGACATTTTGCATGTACATTGCACACACTTTGGAGGAACAGAGATGCTGGTAAGTGTGCACATGTGTATGGAGGATCCTACTGTTTGCTGGAGTCTGTTTGATTGGGAATATGGTGCATACACAGTATTACGTAATTTACATCAAGAACAAGTCTTTCTGAATTGGGGCAGGCTTATACTGGAATATGCTACTTACACTGAGAAGTCTTTTGGAATCTGGCCCAGTGTCTCACTTCAAGGTGAAACTTTTCTGAATAGGGAAATCATATAAATGAATTCCAGATGCTGAGTATCAATTTGAATTGTGACTGGATCATATCTAGATGAATCTGAACTGTCAGAAGATTATTTTAGAATCATGTAATTGGGAAATATGTAATCCACGATGGTGCAGCGGTAGCATTGTTGCCTCACAGCAAGAGGTTCTCCCATTCGATTCTCGGCAGGAGTGCAGGAAGTGCCTTCTGTGTGGAGTCTGCATGTCCTCCCAGCAGTTGGGTGGGCGTTCGAAAGACATGCGTAAATGGGCGTGCCTTAGTTGAAGGTTGGACGTTGAGCTGGCACCTCGGTCTTCGTGAAAATCTACTGCCAATCATTAGCGGACCGGAGTTCCGCTGTGGCGACTCCTAACCGGGAAAAGCCGAAAGACAACAACATGTAATTGGGAAATATCCTGTAGTGTTACACAATTAAGATCTTTCTGTACTTTTAATAGCTCCACTGTGCATTTTAAATCACTATAAACTGAAGCAAAAATTGATATGGTGAATAAACAGTAAATTGAAATGGCCATAGGACAGTTGAATAATTTGTTGAGACCAGTTCCCTGAAGATAAATTTCCTTGAAGGAGCTTGGGGAACATGTTTACCAATTTAGTTGTGGGGGTTTCTTTTGTCAATCATACTGTGACTTTACAGTGTTAAGGTACCAAAAATCTTTCACATGAAAGTTCAGCAGAGAATAATTATTTCCTTTACTGCACAGAAGGACACATACATGGGAGACTATCAAATCAAGATCCACTCTCCCCAAGCTACAAGAATCCTAGTATTTTATACCCCCTTTTCATTAAAAATAACATTGTTGAATTGCCACTGACCAATTAGAAATGAACACAACAGCATTAATCTTGGTAAGATCTCCTGACTGCTTGTTTATGATAGTCCATATTAGAGACAAATTTGAAATTCCATGCTAGAACTTTCTACTCAGAACAAATCTTACAAATTTCTAATACTTTTCTATCCCTGTCAGCACTTGTTAATATTACACAGGAAGCAAACTAACAGATACATGCTATCTTTTATATAGCTTATCATATACCATACTAAAATCTTGCAGCACTTTATTTTCATCTTATACTACACTATGATTTTTATTAATATTGGTCAATAGCAACATTTCAATAAAATGCAAATCAGTTCCCTTTCTGGATTCTAAAAATATTAAATGCATGCTTTAAATAAAGAGAAGAAAGCCTTAACATTATTATTATAATAGCTATATGCATGAAAAATCTCCTCCCTATCCTTGAAAAGGTTGATTGATCATGCCTATTGGGAATTATGAGCTCCTTTGATATGTGAATATTCAGCAACTTTTTGAATTATTTCTAGATGACTACAGATGGCATCAGTATTATTGGGAATAAAAGAGCAGCACTCCATTTGAATGAGTGTGTATGCATCCCTTTAGAAGTGAGGGTGAAATCAAATGCCATGCAGTTCTGTAGTGCCACACTGCATATTGCAGTCAATTCTTGGGGTATCAAATTAATAGACTCAACAGTGGAATTACTTAATATTTCTAGGAGCTTAGATAATTTCCTAAGTTCCCAGATTGACTTTACTTCCCCATAAGAAGGTACAGTGCTTGCTTCAGAAATGACCCCATCACCAACATTTTTAAAGCAATTTGTTTTAAAATATTATGACATACCCAGGAGGCATTGATTTTACTAACTGTGTTAGGAATGTCCTTAGTGTATCTGTTATGAAGAGCATCACAGACCTTTCCTTCTGGTAAAGCAGCTGTATGTTGACTAGCTGGAATAACATGACCAATATGACAACAACCAGACCAGTATTTAAATTACCAGAGATATGCTTGAGTTCCCCAAATATAGTAATATTCATGTAATGCCTCCAGCCCCATCATAAATTTTCCAGATAAAATTACAAGCATTAATAAGAATAAAAAGTGTTCATTTTTATGATAGCAAACATATCCTTTAGCAATAATTGTTAGTTGAAGCAGCAATACAGGAAATGAGGTAGAAACATGTCTATTTTTCTGATTTTTAGCAAGAAAAATAAGCAAAATGCAGTATGAAGCTCAGACTCAGTCACTGGTATAAAAATCAATGGAATACGTCCATTACGTGTAGTAGGAATATTATCATAGGAGATTAATAGGCTACCAACCCAGAGGTAATTTTAATCCTAGCCATTTCAACCCAATGTAATACCGTAGAAGTGCTAGTCAATACCCAAGGTTGCTTTTAGTGATGACTGCCCATGTCCAGGAGGGTTGTGGGTGCTATCCCTGGTAAGAATTTATGGTGCCCCATCCACTCATCCAGGTTTCTCTTGAACAGTGTTATAGAGGTGCTCTGTTTCACATGAATTGGTGCACAAGCCTAGCAGTAGCTAACTGTGAGCGTGTGTGTATAATCATGCAAGGCAACAGAAAAAAGTATTAAATTGAGTATGCCATTCAGGTATATTTGGTTCAATTCTAATCAAATGCTACCTCTATTTTTAGCAAAGCATTAAGAAATGATTCAGTACTTACAGTTCCAATGGTCACAAAGGATGATGCACTTGCAATTCCAGGTGGCAAGGAAAACAAAAGGATAAAACAAGTAGTAAGTGTAGTGATTAGTCCCCAGGACAAAATAAGCATTCTGAGACTGGAAAGGGTTGCAAAAAATTGTAAACAAGAATGTTGGGTGGGCTGTTCATTGTGCTACCAAAATTGATCACCAAAAAGTAGTCAACCAAAGGCCTTAAATGCAGGTGATTTTGAAAGGGAACATTGTCTGGATAAAGCAATGCCCAAATCGGTATACAAAAAACAGGATGAATAAATAAAGTTGGAGTTGAAAGCAAGAAAAAAATGTTGTTTGACTTGAAGAAGAATCACTGGAAATTGAATCAGACCAGGATGAGGTAGCAGAATCATGATGTTTAACTTTCTGATTAGGCAACAAGGGTAAATTAGCTGCATTCAGTTCCAGATGTGAGCTGGATGGCAGATGTGGAATCTGGTTGTATGGTAAAGAGTGCAAAGTAGTTCTGGATTTGGTTTGGATGGCAAAGTATCATGAGCTATCACTTTTGGATGTGACGATGTCCCTAGTTTGTTGACTGGTTCTACTGGAGATAGGTTCTATTGGTTGAGTGATCTGACGTCAGTGGTGCTTTGGTTATACTCTTACAAGGGAGGGTCTTTTTGACATGCAACACATGAATCCAGGAGGGAGTGTCTCACAATGGATGGCAGTAGCAGTTGTGAGCAAACCCAAATGTGGTCCTTTACATCTGAGGTTAATTGAGTTGCTTTGGTAATGGACCTTGAGAAAGTCAAAGTTCCCAGGACACAGGTCGTGGTGGTCCTGTTCTGTGGGTTTTTGGGTTACATGCAGAACAACTTTATGGTATTTTTGTAAACGAGAACACAGGGATTTACAATATGGAGGCATAGTGTCATCAATATCTTGCAGTTCTAAATTGTTAGGGAGTGGGGTGTCAGGCATTCTCATGGGTCTGCTCATGAGTATTTCATGAGGGGAACCTTTTCTAGAGGCAGAAACTGTGCTTCTAATACTAAATAAAACTAGAGGCATTGCTTCTGGCCACTTAAGACCAGTTTCTTCACATACTTTAGCTAGTCTAAGTTTAATAGTCTGATCATCTCTCACTCTACTGTTCCAGAAGCTTGTGGTCTGTAGGAACAGTGAAACTGTAATTTATCATCCATAGCTTGACAGAGCTGCTGCATTACTTGCCTATTAAAATGGGATCCTTGGTCAGACTGGATGCTAGAGGGAACATCAAATCTAGGTATTGTTTTGGATAATAACTTTTTGCTACCATGTATGAATCATTCTTCACACAAAGGTATGCTTCTACCCATCCAGAAAAGGTATCGACTATGACAAGTGAATATCTAAATTTACGTACTTGAGGAAGCTCAATAAAATCCCACTTAAGGAAGCAAAAAGGTCCCCAAGGCTTTTTAATAACTGAACAGGAGAGAGGTACTGACTTAGCCACATTATGTTCTAAGCAAATTGCACGAGTGTTTATAAAATGTTGAGTTACTTTTGAGAGATGAGGTATATACCAATCAGTGAAGATTTGTTTTATTAAAGCATTTTTGCCCAAATGGAAAAACTGAAATATAAGTAATAGGTTTTAACCATCTGGTTTATAAAAGTTAGTGGGACTATCAGTCAATCGTCCAGATGGTGTGACAAAAGGTCTGGAGAACAACTACAGCCATTGCTTATTCACTTCCTTCTCTCAGAATTGTGTGGTCTTGAAAAGACAGTAACTTCTGTAAAGAAAAGCTGTTTTCATTTAATTACTGCAAAAATATAGCCTGAACAGGAAAAGACAATGCATCATCTCTTTGAACACAGTAGTGATCAGTGAAAAGGATGATGTTTGGATTCAGAAAAGGAACAATTGTCAAATCTAATCTAGTAAAAAGCACAGTGTTAGTAACAACTACACAGCTGTGATGTTCTTCATCCGATATAGTGATTAAAAAACAGGGTTAAGTTGTGGACGTCGCACAATCTGTAAAGAAGGGTAATTAAGTAAAGACAATTCATATTTAGACAATTGTGCTGCAGATAAATATTATGATTTTAGTTTTCAGTAACCCACCTACTACAAAAATGTGGGACTGCCACATAAGACCTGTGGTGACGGTTATTTCAGCCACCATGTCTGCAATGCACACCATGACTGCCACTACCCTAAGGCAGTGTGGAAGAACTAAAGCTACAGGATCAAGATTTGTATTGAAATAAGCAACAAGTCTAAAACTATCATTTCTATGTTGTGCTAAGAATCCTAATGTTACTTTATTTATTTCACTCCAAAACAGAAAACATCTCTTAGAACAATCTGGTAACCCAAATGCAGGAGGATTTAAAAGCAGTGTTTTTGCTTGTATGAAAGCCTTTTCATGATAGTCCTGCTAGGGTAAACATTCAGGGGTATCTTTCTTTAACAAAGTCTAACAATGGTCTTACCACTTCTGCATAGTTAGAAATCATTGATGACAGTAACATGTTAAACCCAGAAATGTTTGTAGCTGTTTCAGTATAGAAGGATGTAGTGCATCCTAGATTACAACAATTCATGAAGGCAGAATCTGCCTAATGCCCTATGACACAAGATATCCCAAGAACTGAATATGTGACTTCCATAACTACAATTTGTTTTATTAACCTTAAATTGTGATTCTGCTGAGTCAAGAGAAAAAATAGTATCTTGTTTACAATCATATACAGTTCTAGAAGCTAAGAGCAAATCATCTACATATTGAATCAAAGTAGACCCAAGAGGAAATTTATCCTTATCCAGTTGTTTCTTCACTTCTGTAGAGAAAAGGGTGTGAGATTCTACACACCCATGTGGTAATCTAGTTCAAGTGTACTGCTGACCCTTTATAAGTAACAGCAAACAAGTATTAAATACCTGGGTGTATTGGGATAGAAAAGAAGTAAGATGAAACGTCTATCTCTAAAAAGGTGGTGGCATCTACTGGGATAGAGTTCAGTACTGTTAAAGGGTTAGGAACAACTAGAAATGTTGGCACTGCTACAGATTCACTGCAAGTAAATCTTGTAAAAACCTATATGTACTTTTATCCTGGTTTCTTAAGTGGTAAAATAGGAGTATTACACGGACTGCAGGTTGGGACAATGGCACCTTGTTGTAACAAGGCAGAAATAACAGATTTGATTCCTTTTTCTGCCTCTGTCAACAGGGGAATACTAAACTACTACAGGCAGGTGCTCACAAGGTCTTAATGTTATACAGACATGTTCTGCATCCTGTATGAACCCTACCTCATTGTCATGGGTAGTCCAGAGCTGTGGAGGAATTATTAATTACTCCATATCAGCATTTCCCCTTTCTGATCTGCTGCTATAAAAGCAACATCCATCTTTATTAATACATCATAAAAAAAATCTCTAAAAACATTATTTAAGGGGGCAAATATTTTTTATAGGAACAAATTTAGTTTTGGATTTTATATAGAAACAAATTTAGTTTTTGATAATCTAAAATTATCCCCAGACACCCAGAAACATAATCAACTAGTTAGAAGGTACTTTAGATCTTTCAACTAGCATATTTTACCATATGTTTAAGAAATGTATTTATGAACATAATTATGAATTTTAAAAAAAAAAATGAGATATGAAATAAGAAATGAAAAATGCCTTATAAAAGCATAAAATTGTGTGAAATTTAAAAAAAGAGAATTTTAAATTTTGTATTAAGGATATATGAATGTGAAACTGGAGGCAATTTTGGTGTGGAATAACAGGTGGCACATGATTTGAGAAACTTGGGCTAAATTAACAAAGTTTCAAGACTTTTGAACAACCCTTTAATTATATTTTTGAGATCATTTTTTGATATTTTTTTTAGTATTATTTTAGAATTATGTTATTTTTTGTTTTAGGTTTCCATAGATCATGTTTTAAATTTTTTATATTAAGTAGTTTACTCATTTATTTTAAATGATTTCTCACCTCACTCACTCACTTCTCTCATCACCACACTCACTCACACTCACTCCACTTCACTCACTCACTCACTCACTCTCACCACACCACTCACCACCTCACTCACTCACTCACTCCCACTCAGCTCACACTCACTCACTCACTTTCCAATGGGACTCCTGGAGCCTTTTGCTACCTTCAAATTAGACGCTTTCTTTTTCCTCACCTTATGTAAGTTGTTCAATCCAAAAAGTTCATTTTCTTGTTCATGATTTGTGAGCTGATCCCTCGGCCCGATCCGGTATGGCTAATGCTGAGGTCTACTTTATTCTTGATTGCTAAGCCAAAGAGCTTGGCAGCATTGGTCTGCCCTATCCTATGATGCATCTGTGAATTACCCCAGATCTAGTAGCAGAATGCAGGCATAGTAAGAACAATTTTCATCTAAAAGTTCTATATAAAATTTTTTATAATTGAGTAGTTAGTTAAAGTTGTTTATTTATTTATATTAGTTATATATATTTAGATGTTCCATTCCCTCCCCTTTTTATTTTTTTTCTTCTTTCCTTTTTTTCCCCCTTTTTAGTTTAGTTTTAGCTTTAGTTTCTTGTTTATTGTTGGTTTTTTTCTCTGGAAGTTTTTTTTGTAAGGTTTTTTTAAGTATGTAAATTGTTTTTATAATGTTTCTTCTACCTTCTTGTTTATGTTTTTGTGTTTTTGCTGTGTTTTTGTTTTTGTGACCTTTGTCACTAGAGTGTTCTGAGTGGTGTTTTCTTTTTATATAATTTAAATTTATATTTAACTTACTTATTACAGTGTACTATTTATTTTTTAGCTTCTACTTAATTATTGTGTTTTGTGTGTGTGTGTGTGTTGTGTGTGTGTGTGTGTGTGTGTGTGTGTGTGTGTGTGTGTGTGTGTGTGTGTGTGTGTGTGTGTGTGTGTGTGTGTGTGTTTTTTTAGGAGGCTTACCTGCTATCACTCTCTTTTGGAAAAAAAAAAACTGTTGTTTTGTGTGGCAGTAATATCTCTAACTTTTATTATGGCAGATCAAGACAAACCCCAAAATCTGGGTTCAAAAGCCCTAAAGTGTGGCAGAAAAATGTCAGTTACTGAAGTCCAGTCCAACTGCTGCTATTGTCTAGGGGCTCTTTTTTTTCAGGACAATTTGTGCCATTGTCATTCCTTCTTCTCTAGTCCCAGGCAGGGAAAGGGAACTAAATCGATAAGGCTTGCTGAAACCTTCCTTTCAGGAATTTGTTGGCACCGCAAAAATTATAAATGGCATTGGCTATGGCTTTCGGAGCTGCAGACCACTGCACCCCGACTATTACTTCCTCCTCTGAGCCATTCTGGTCCTTCTGGAGCAGGAGGAGGCAGACCTGATATTAGTGGAACCCCCTTGAGTCGGCCTTGCTCCAGTGTCTTTGGCTCATGTACTTGATATCTCGTGCGGTGCCCACCAGGACTCTCTCTCTCTCTATACTGGTCAGGAGGAGGGACATTCAACCGACTGACTTTCTTGGGGGCTCAGCTTGGATGAGCTGAGCTCCTACCGGACTCACTCAGAAAATGTCCCAGTGCTGGGGGGGGTAATGGTTTTTCCTCGCCCGTCGGCTCCCTCACATTGGAGCAGAGATGCCCACGGTCCCCCTCTGAGGATATCTCATTCACTGAGATACTTGAGATCCTTAGGCAGAGGGGTGACTAGCAGTCCAAAAGCCGTACTGAGGATGAGTTAGTTCTCCTGAAGGCTTTCGGGTTTCAGCCCTCCACCTCTTGGGTGTCTCACCCCTTTGATGAGCTGATGCAGCTGGTCTCATGAAGGGTGTGGGAGTCTCCAGATTCTATGGAGCCTATCCCCAGGAGGCCTAATAAATTTATTTCTGCCCCAGTTGACAAAACATTTTTAACTAAAGGTGTTCCGGTTGATGACATGGTGGTGGCAGCGGCCACCAAGAAGGAAATGTCTGAGACTTCCTCGTCTTTCCATCCTCCTAACAGAGACTCCAGGATTATGGATAGATATGGGAAGTGCATGTTCAGTTCAGAGACCTTTGCTGTCCGTTCACTGAACTTCTTAACCTATTTTACTAGGTTGCAAAGAGATCTCCTTGAGGAGTTGGGAGATACTCTTCAGGGTACAGTAGCTGTGGCAGCTTCCGACAAAGTTACTGCACAGCTTTCTACCCTAAATTCTGTTGTCAACTCGTCCATGTGCCTCATATCTTATGCAGCTGATGGAACGAGTAGGGCAGTGGGTACAGAAATTGCTCTTAGGAGACATTCCTGGATGCGCTTGTGTTCCTTTGTGGAACCTTTTAAGTCTTCTTTCGTGAACACTCCCTTTGATGGCTTGTCCCTTTTCGGGCCTAAAGTGAAGGAAACCTTAACCAGATGTGAACAGGATGGAAAGACTCTGTCTGCTGTCAGGATCTGTTTTTCCACCTCTACCCGACCATACCCTAAAGGTCAAAGGGGAGGAAAAATGTGGTTCCGAAAAGCCAGAGGAACCTTTCAGGACACACATGGTGAACCCCCCTCCAGGGGCAGAGGAGGGGGTAATAATGGAAGACGCCATCCTCATGACAGAGGGGGTCCGCAACACCAGGGTGACAGAGATCACTTCTCTGGGGCACACTAACAGTGCTCCTGAGAGGAGGCCTGACTGTCCTGCTCTGGAGGCAGTCGGGGGTCGCTTTTCTTTGTACCCAGAAGCCTGGCTCAATATAACAAAAGACATCTGGCTACAAAGTATCATTTCCAGAGGATACTTCATACCATATGCCACACCCCCGACAATCATAAGACGAATCCCAGACGTTACACCCAGTTACATGGATCAAGCAACAGTAGAGGTCCAAATGTTGCTAGGAAAAAGAGTCATCCAACCAGTCCCAGCAGACCACACAGGATCCAGAACTTACTCAATATTCTTTTTGGTTCCAAAGAAGATGGGGGACTGGAGACCCATATTGGACCTCAACAGACTGAACCAATACTTAAAGAGAAGTTTTGGATGGTCACGCTTCAGTCTATACTTCCCTTCTTAGGGAAAGACAATTGGATGTGCTTGATAGATCTCAAGGATGCGTACTACCACATAAAAATGGCAGACCATCCAGGGATCACCTGCGCTTCCGGCTGGAAGCCAATCACTATTAGTTTCGTGCCCTGCCCTTTGTTTTCACTACAGCCCCCAGAGTGTTCACCAAATGCATGGCAGTCATCACGGCTCACCTGAGGCATCTAGGATTCCAGGTGTTTCTGTACCTAGACAATTGACTTCTTACCGCCACCACCAGGCATCAACTCATTCAGGTCAGGGAGTCCACTCTGTCATTCTGCAATCATCTGGGCATTACAATCAACTCAGAAAAATCTGCCTTGTCACCATCACAGCATATCGTTTTTATAGGGGCAGAAATGGACACCACTATCACCACTCTAAGGCTTCCAATAGAAAGAGTCTCTCTTCTTCATCACCATGTCAGCATCCTGATATCAAAGGACAAAGTACCGGCATTGGAAGTTCTAAAAGTATTAGACATGATGGCAGCACCAATTCTAGCCATACCACTTGCTTGTATGCACATGAGAATACTTCAATGGCTATTGTTCACTCAATGGTCTTACCAAGAGCTCCCCATGAATCACACCATAATGATCACAAATTCTTGCAAGAAGGACCTTCAGTGGTGGTTGACCTCACACCCATTTGTGTTACCCCCTCCAGCAGCCACAGTGACAACGGATGCTTCCCTGATAGGGTGGGGGTGGGGCATTTTCAGGGAAAGACTGCCCAAGGCACATGGACCGATCAAGAGACACATCTGCATATCAATGTCCTGGAGATGAGAGCAGTACATTTGGTGTTGTAGTACTTTCAGGACTCTCTCCCTCTGGGTACGACTGCGATTCAGACAGACAACATGTCAGTGGTCTGGTACTTGAACAAACAAGGAGGAACCAGGTCTTACCCCCCTTTGTCGAGAGACTGTCAGAGTTTGGCCGTGGGCTGTTTCCACCCAGCTCTTTCTGTTGGCAATGCACATCCCGGGGAGATCCAATGTGATAGCAGACAAACTGAGCAAAGCAATCTTGTTGCCCCACGAGCGGTCCCTCAAGAAACAAATTGCGGACAGGATATTCTGCAGGTGGGGCCAGCCTTGCTGTGACCTTTTTACCAGTCACATAAACATGAAATGCAGAAGCTACTTTGCCCTCATTCCCCCTCCGGGAGAAGCCCCAAGGGATGCAGTCATGCATGATTGGCCTCCGGGTCTCCTTTATGCATTTCCACCAATCCCGTTGATACCCAAGGTTCTACAGAAAGCAAATGCCTGGGAAGGACCATCATTCTTATAGCCCCTCATGGGCCTTGTCAGATTTGGTTCCCCTTCCTTCGCCCTCATCTTTTGGAGGATCCTTGGATCCTGGACACAGTTCCAGACTTTCTGATACACCCGTTGGAGGACCTTCATCCTTCTCTGCAGTCCCTGAAGCTGACAGCTTGGCTGCTCCAGTTCCCGTCATAGCCAGGTTCCATAACCTTTCCAGTGAGACAAAACAGATACTTTTGTTCTCTCACATATCTTCTACCAGAAAGTTATATCTTAGCAAATGGAAGAAATTTTCTATATGGGCCTCAAAAAGTAATATTGATCCTTACCAAGCCCCTATGGCTTCCATTTTAGAATTCTTGACTATGATTTTCAATGAAGGAGCTGCAGCAGCAACAGTTTGGGTACAATTGGTTGCTATTTCTAATTTTCTTCTTGGATTTGAAGGTTTGAATATCATGCCTCACAAGTTATCCAAAGCATTTGTCAAAGGGACTTTTCATATGAGACCTCCTGTGAAATTTTCCTATTCTCCATGGAATCTAAATTTTATGCTTTCACGTATAATTCTCCTGCCATTTGAGCCATCTTCATCTTGTAATCTCAAATTTTTGTCTTGGAAGACCATCTTTCTGGTAGCTATTACTTCTGCCCGCAGAGTGTCAGAGCTTCAGGCTTTATCCATCAAGCCTCCCTATTTGATATTTCACCCTGACAGAAAATGACTTAGAACAAATCCCTCATTCTTGCTCAAAGTTTGCACTGAAACCAATCTCAACCAAGTTATTGATTTTCCAGTTTTCTTCCCCAATCATTCTACCAATTTAGAGTATAAAACTAGATGTTCACAGACAGCTCAGATTCTATTTGGATAGAACCAAAGGTTTCAGGAAATCAGACCAGCTTTTTGTTTCATTTTCATATTCCAGGAAAAGGAGAACAGTGGCTAAAACTACTCTGTCTAAATGGTTATCTGATTGTATCACCTTTGCCTATTCAGCTGCCAATATACCTTTGCAACACAAGATTAAAGCTCACTCAACCAGAGCAGTTTCTACATCATCTACCTTTTCTGCCAGACTTCCTATTGATAATATTTGTGCAGCAGCCACTTGGTCAAAACCCCATACTTTTATCACTCATTACAAAGTTGACAAGGCCTCCAGGGACAGGGCCTCCTATGGATCCACGGTCCTGAGAAATATACTCCCGTGAGCCACCCTAGATTGATGGTGCTTGGGACGCTACCCACCAGTAAAGAATGAATGGCGAGGTTGAACAACTTCACATAAAGAAGTTATGCAATTACCATAACGTTCCATGTGACTTGTTCATCTCGTCTTCATTCTTACGTCCCTCCCTCCTACCCCCTCCTGGGTTGATAGATGACCGAGATGCTGGTTCCATCCTGGTTACTCAAACCTTCTCTTCCTTTTCTCTAGGAATGTAAGAATGACATATGGTATTAGTATACGCAGCAAACAAGATCTGAGGTAATTCACAGGTGCATCATGGGATAGGGACTTGGCCTCGAGCTATTTGAAGACCTTGAGCTTTGCAACTGGCCGTATCGGAGCCAAGGGATCAGCTCCAAACCCATTAGTAAAGAATGAAGGCGAGATGAACAACTCACATGGAATGTTATGGTAAATACATAACTTCTTTTTCATATCTCTGGAATCATAGGGATTATGAAAGAAGTATACATGGCAAACTCTTCAGCACAAACTATTTTTATAGTGGTAGTATTCCTTAGGTTCTAGGTGTTAAACCAAATTTCATAAGTTCCAGTAAACACAGTATCTATTACATTTGTAATATTTTGTAAACAACTTACAATATCTCAGCAAGCAAGTTACATACATACTGTCAGCAGCATTTATTCACCTAGCTGAGGGCTTTCATATGAGGCTAAGCAGTTCTATCTATGTTACTTTGTTGTTGAGATATTTAGAAAAATGTGAAAATTATATCAATATAAATGAATATCATAAAAACAACAGTCATTATCTATTTACCTGCACCAGACAGATGTCAAATATTAACGCAGTTGAGTTTGCCATTGTGTAAGGTTTAAGGTGAAATGTTTTAAAACCTTGTGCATAGCAGGGTTTTGGAATTATTGATGCAAATATAAACTAAGAATATTGATGCCCAGAAGTGTCAGTAGGAGTTAACTGCAGATGCACCTGGAGGCATCACTCAGATGTAATGAGTTAATACCTGTTTAATTCATTATCCTAATTGATATTTAATTATTTAATTGCTACTGTGCTTAACTATTCAAAGCCTACTGGGAATTGATTTAATTTATTCTGAAGAAGTCCTGGGTTATAGGACAAAAGTGCTCAGTCTGTGTTAGAAATAAAGTTCCTTTTTAAAGTTCCTTTTTATTAATCATAGTTTCACATTCGTATGGTCTGTTTAAGCCACAAGCATTACTCATTTTGAGTGTTTTTAGTATCTTCAACAAACCTATTGTGAGCTGGACCCTGGACCTGTCAGACTTGCAACATCTGGGTATATGCCAGGATAGTGAAGCTATAGTCATCACAACAATTACAAAAAAACAAAACAAAAAAAAAACACATTATTACTACACAAAAACATACACAGTGTACAAGCATCATTAACCTAAACAAAAAAGCACATAGAGAATGGGTAAGACTGCTAAATTCAAACATGTTCATGCTTCCAGTAACAAAAAATATATTCATTGCAGATGGTGATAAAGAAACTATGCAAACCAGGAGTATCTTGTCTGTATTCCTTAGGGCCATCAGTCTTTCAGATTTTTAGTTGTTCTCTGAGCATAGGTTATTTTCCATCTTTTTAAATAGAGGCTTTGATGATTTCTGTCTTCAAGAAGCCATCTTTTTATCCCAGAAATTGTGAGAATTATCCCCTAATTTCAAACCTTCATTTTGTTTGCAGTGTTGTCGAGAAGGCTGTTTATATCCAGTTGTATTCCTAGCTAAACTTCATGCTCTATTAGCTCCTTGGCAGTATGGATTTAGATCCTAGCTCAGAACCGTTACAGCTCTAATTAGTGTTCTAAATTGCCTTTTAATAATGAAGAATCAATAGCTATAGTCCCTCTTGGTCACATTTGATATTTAATCAGCATTTGATGTATGGTATATTCCCCATGCATTTCTGAACTCACTGTGGACATCCACCCACTACCCTTGGCAGGTTCTGCCTTCAGCTGTTAGTACATTTTCAGCAAGTGGCCTCAGGTTTGTTTTCATCCAAGATCTGAATGGATTATGGGGTTCCTCAGGGCTTGATTCTGGTTCCATTGTAGTTTGTAGTATACATGCTGCCACTTAGGCATTTCATGTGTAGAAAAAGGAATGCAGTGCCTCTGTTATGTAGCTGACATACAGCTGTACCTCTCATTTTCCAAGAAGCAAATGTCAGACTTCCACTTTTAAAGACTGTTAAGGTTCTTCTGTCTTGGACTGAATGTTGCATAGACAACTAAAATTAAATCTGTCACAAACCGAGGCTGTGCTTGTGTACATTGTGGTAAGACATTCACAAACTCATATTTTTCCCCTTCGTATTTTCCATTGGTACCCATGTGAAGTTTATGTCAAAGATTAAAAAGCTTATACTTTTGGAATTACTTTTGTTAACACGCTGATAAAGTGAGACTGTGTGTTAGCTGTTGTCAGGTCATCATATATTATCCTCAAGAATATCTCCTGCTTCAAAAATCTTTTTTTCCAGTGAATGGTTCTTGCTGCTGTCATGCATGCACTAGCATCCTTTTGTCTTGCCTACTGTAAGACTTTGTATCTGGGGCTTTCATATTCTGACTCTAAATGCTTGCAGTAACTCCAGAATTTGGCAGTTATGGGTGCTGTTAAAAGTGCTGTAAGCTTGTAGTGGATCCAGAGCTCTGCATTTAAGGGTGGTGAATGCTTGCAGTGGATCCAGAATTTGGCAGTTAAGGGTGGTATTAAGGGTTCTGTATCCATAAAGTGGATCCAGAACTTTGCAGCAAAGTTACTGAGCATCATGTTTTAAGCACAGTACGCTAATTATTTGAGAGTTGCAATGCCTGTTGCAGCAAGTTCAATCTTAAAGCTCTTTAAGTCTCTCTTTTTAAGCTATTCCCAAGCTAGGTCTTGCTGTCTCAAGGAGATGCTGGTCCCTTATTCTGTGACATGTATGAAATGTTCAGGCAGTGAACACAGTAGGTTTCTATTGGTACAGCACAAAAATGGGCCCATTTTGCTAGAATGCAACCAAAATTTAAGCACTAAACAGTATAGGATGTTGGCAATAAAACAAATGTTTCAGTCCTTTAGCAAGGATGCACAAAATATATCTTTCTCTTTCTCAGTGTGAAGACTTTGAAATTGCAGTCTCCTGTGAATCAAATAAAATACAATGTCTTTTTAGTGAAACATCTCTTCCTTGAATGTTTAAGCCGAAAGAACAGAAGTTCAAGGGATGTTCATAGGCATCCCAAACTACAGTCTTTGTGACTCAGTATCTCTTACTGCCATGGCTTCTCCTGTCAGAATAAACAAAAGTATTTATACCATAATCTCTCCTGTCAGGCACACTCCAGGTTTTCCAATACCAGGACTTCCACTGGTAATTGTGGACTCACTCATTGGAGGCAGTTGCTATAGCCTCTGCCAGTTTATCATTCAGCAACAGCACTCCATAAAGTATTCTATACTCCTCTGTATTCTCCCAAATGACATCTACCATACATTACCCTGACTTAAAAGAAGGTGCAGGTTAGCAGTTGACTTCATACACCTGAAGCCCTTTTAGCTGAACTTAAGTGGACCAGTCCCCAATACTTTGCTCAAGTGTGTTCTATCATGTAACAACTATTCTTTCCTAACAAAATACTTCAACAGGCCTACAGTTTAGTGCTGGTTCATCTGAAAGTCCATGTTGTGGTGTGTTTCCCTTGGATCCCCCTCAGAAGCTCAAAGTTTCAAAACTTCAAATTTCAAAAGGTCGAGACCATAAGATCGAAGTATTCAAACTTTGAACGTTTTGAATGGAGATCACTGTACAGCACAGAATGGGAAATTTACTATTTTCCTCACTGTAGTGTGATCTCGGAGTTGATATATTTATTTAGCAGGGTTGTGGGGGGTGCAGGGGGGGCCTGCAAAGACATAAAAAAAGTTTTTTTGTTTTTATTTTTTTATTATGTTTTCAAAGTTTCAAACCTTCGATCTTATGGTCACGGCTGTTTGAAGTTTGAAGTTTTGAAACTTCATGCTTCTGAAATAGATCCATTTCCCTTATCTCTTGAGCATTCACTAATGGAACCACGATGCAGTGGCAGATTAAGTGTACCTTGGGCCCCAGGCTGTTTTCAAATCATGGTCCTCCCCATCACACATTTTTGAATGCATATTCTTTTGAATTCAACTTCTTGATAATTTTAAATTATATTTCTTGCTTAATAGAGCAACATTTATTATAGTGTGTTTTAAATTTGTAGTTATGAGCATTTTTCCAGTAAGCACTGAAACAAAATGTATTATTCAATAATGACAAAATACTAATTTCAGAACATTTCAATTTTAAAAGGCAACTGAAACTGCCATCATTATAATCAACCAATATTCATATTCTTCAATTACAGATACTTTATTGACTGTATACCCATCACATCTCTGATTTTGATAAAAATGACCACAGTAAAATAATCCAGTTTGCCTTACACAAATGCACACAAGTCCTGCAAAGACATACTAATGACTATTTAACTTTGTTATCTTAGCAGGGTCAGTCATTTCTATCCACAGATACCTCCCAACCCCAGCAATTATAGCTACATTGTTGATTGCACCCATCTCAGATGTCTGTGTCAAAAAGTTAATAATAATAGTAATAATAATAATGACCAATGTATTTCAGGTTTGTTTCACAAAAACACACAGTAGCCATAGAAAGGTATGTCAACATAATTCAAGCACACATGTACACTAAGCCTGCAAAGCGAGCTTAAAGACTGTAAAATGAACAGATGATAAGAGCACAATGTACTTTCATCCACAGACAGCCATCACCCCCACCAGCAGTTATTGCCACTTTGTTAATACACTCTTGCTTGTGAAGAAAAAAATACATTTACTTTATTGGTAGTTTTTTGGATGAACTACATGAAATTGTATAAAGAGCACTAGAGTCACACCATAAAACCCAGCCATGTGTAGCACAGTTTAAATAGAAGAGTATTTATGATGAGAACATAAAATATATTAACTACCTTATAACATATGCTAAATCAATATATACAATCTCTGTAGAAGTAAATGTCAACTGAATAAATTCCACATGAAAGAGAACTATTACTAATGGAGATGTAGCTGATGGCAAACAACTTTGCATTTCAGTGTTTTATCTACAAATGCAGTGACTGCTGCCCTTGAAGAATGAATAGCCCGCGTTGATTTTAAAAAATGGTTTGCTGATGATATTGGCATAACATTTCCTGAAATAGATAGCATATGCAGTAGGGAATGGCTGGTGAAAACCAACCACCAGCTCATAGTTAGTTACTAGGCCTGCAGTCTATAAGATCATTAATGAGTCCACCTCAAATTCTCAATTGCCGCAAAGCACTGTCTGCCTAAAGGGTTTGCTCAAGGCAGAGACAGCCTTAGCAACTGCAGGTCCCATTTTGGATCATTTCAGTGGGCCCCCTCGATTGACCCCCCTCAGCTATCACCCCATCTTTCCCTTCATGCTTCCTTCATGGATTTAAGACTATTTCAGATTAGGTGTCATAAGTATATGCCATTCTTCTTCTTCTTCTTCTTTCGGCTGCTCCCATTAAGGGTCACCACAGCAGATCAACTGTTTCCATTTCTTCCTGTCCTCTGCATCTTGCTCTGTCACACCAACCACCTGCATGTCCTCTCTCACCACATCCATAAACCTTATCTTAGGCCTTCCTCTTTTCCTGTTACCTGGCAGCTTCATCCTTAGCATCTTTTTCCCAATATACTCTGCATCCCTCCTCAGCACATGTCCAAATCAACATAATCTTGCCTCTCTGGCTTTGTCTCCAAACCTACAACCTGGGCTGACCCTCTAATATACTTATTCCTAATCATGTCCATCCTCGTCACACCCAGTGCATATCTTAACATCTTCAACTCTGCCACGTCAAGTTCTGACTCCTGCCTTTTTGTCAATGCCACTGTCTCCAACCCATATAATGTAGCTGGTCTCACTACCCTCTTGTAGACCTTCCCTTTCACTCTTACTGGTACTCGTCTATCACAAATCACTCCTGACACTCTTCTCCACCCACTCCATCCTGCCTGTACTCTCTTCTTCACCTCTCTTCCACACTCACCATTACTCTGAACTGTTGATCCCAAGTACTTAAACTCATTCACCTTCACCAACTCTACTCCCTGCATCCTAACCATTCCTGTATCCTCCCTCTCATTCACACACATATATTCTGTCTTAGTCCTGCTGACCTTCATTCCTCTTCTCTCTAGAGCATATCTCCACCTCTCCAGGGTCTCCTCCACCTGTTCCCTACTCTCACTACAGATGACAATGTCATCTGCAAACATCATAGTCCACAGGGACTCCTGTCTGATCTCATCTGTCAACCTGTCCATCACCATTGCAAATAAGAAAGGGCACAGAGCTGATCCTTGATGTAATCCCACCTCCACCTTAAACGCATCCGTCACTCCCACCGCAGACCTCACCGCTGTTACACTACCCTCGTACATATCCTGTACCACTCTTACATACTTCTCTGACACTCCTGACTTCCTCATACAATACCACAACTCTGCTCTAGGCACCCTGTCATATGCTTTCTCTAAATCCACAAAGACACAATGCAACTCCTTCTGACCTTCCCTGTACTTCTCCATCAACACTCTCAGAGCAAACATCGCATCTGTATATGCCATTACTACATATTAAAAATGAAATAATATGTTTATTTATTAGCTTATATTGTGTCACAAGACATGTTAAAACAGAAGTAAACTTCTGAATTCCTGGTATACCCCATATTTAATACCGCCTGTAATTCCTCTTACAGTGTCTGCTTAACTCACTCAGGCACACTATAATGGGACAGTGCACCCTAGCATACCAGTAAATAGGTTCCCAAACTCCTGTAGTCCTGCTTCTAAATTGGGGTAGAAAATAGCTGAACACTTCCCTCTTGTCTCCCCTCACCCCCTACACATACAAACTTTTTATCCCATCCCTTTTCTGTCTCTCTCCTTTTCCTTTTCCCTTTTTATTTGACTCATACCTCACACTAGATTTGCGTCCCATGCTCAATATGTACTGTAAATACTTTGTTCTTTGTATATTATTTTTCTATAGTAACATTGTACTGTATAATGTTACGACAGGTACAGGTGCTCTCCTTACTGATTTCACTGACTGAATTATTGTATCCCATCACCTTATGATTGTGTTTGTTTATGCCATGTACCATTCTGACTTGTACATCTCTAGATACTTGCTCTTACATTATCAATGTCGTGCTGATATTAATTAGATTTTGTTTATTTGGTGTAAATAAAAAATATATATCTTTGCAAAGTTAAGTACTTTACTCACTCCTGCTTTATTCTGAGGTACTGTAGACAGTTTCAAGCAAACCATGCTATTAAAAAGCAGGCTTATTTTGAAACATGATATTTGCTAAAAATTTGACTCATTAAAATCCCCAGCTTTTGCTTCCTATTCCCAGTGTGTTTGGATGTCAGGAAGTACTGCACAAATGAATCAAGTGGGCGGTGCTTAATAGTTGTGGGAAGACTGGAAGGCCAAAAAGAGAATGAACATTTTCTGACCTCCATTATACACTCTGTCATCAAATCATACCCTGTCTTCCTTTGTGGGCTTCCAGTCATCTCCTGCACTTGATCTGAATGGTTGGAGTTTCTTACCTAGTTAATTCTCATACCTTGTTACAGTCAATATGTTTCTACAACATACGCAGTAACTGTTAAACGTCCTTGGGGTACTCAACAATAATAACAGCAATAATAATAGTAATAATCTCAAGCGTCTCCTTAGAAATGGCATTGTTCACACAATACTCCACTTATAACTATTTCTGAAAGTTTATGTTTATTTACTAAAATGGGTACATGACCTAATACATGCAGATATTTTCCAGCAATGTCACAGGTCACAAGGACAGCAGAAAGGATTGCATGCAGGGATTATTAATAGTCATTAAGCAACATGTTTTCGAGGGTGGGAGGAAATGATAATTACTTAAGGAAACCAACAAGGATATAGGGAGAGCATACATCCACACATTTTGTTCACCTTTGTATACTACATTTCTCCAAAACACTTCCCAACCCAGTCTAACTAATTTCTAGCTTTACTTTTCTGACTGTTCCCCTGTTTTGTATGTGACTCTGAACCTATGATATCACTGCAGTACATTTGTAAGTCGGTTTCTGTTAATTTTCTATTCACATCTGTCTACCCTTTCAGCACGTGCACACACACACACGCACACACACACACACACACACACACACACACACACACACACACACACACACACACACACACACACACACACACACCTCTTGTTTTACTTCTCTGTGATTTTTCTTTTCCTATTAGTGACTGGATTAAGCATTTCTCAGGCATAATGTTGAACTGCTAACAATTTGTCAGAAGTCTTTGTCATCAGAAGTTTCCTACCATTTTAGAATCTGTTATTATTTGTTTTAAATATTGTACATAATAAATTTTACATTTGTTACTGCACATTGCTCCTGCAGTTTGCCTTTGCAATAACACAGATGCATGTGTTCATGTGCATTGCTCCTGCATTTTGCCTCTGTATACACAACCATTTTTGTTTCATTTTATATGTAACAAAACTTTTTGTAATTTTGAATGTTATTTAACAAAACTTATTTTTTTTTTTTTGCTGTTTTCCCTAGGCCTCCTCTGAAAAGGGGTTATATTTGTCCAGTCAGAATTTCATGGTCAAAAAAAGAAAAGAAAATATAAAATAAACAATATTTATTTATATATTTATTTATTTAGTGTATGTTTGCTAATGTTTGTTTTCATAATCTCTGATACTGACTATTCTTCAGTTATTTCTTGTATCTATATTTGTTAGCAGTCATCCAATCATAAATCATATGTCAACAAGAAAAGCAAAAGAAACACATTACCTTTTTATTAGTCTTCAAATTAAGCCTGGTCTTACTATTGTCTGAGACAGTAAATGGAGTTGTAGAAAAAGCCAAATGGTTAATCAGGCCAGTTTTTGGTTGAAAACACTGTTGAGCACTGAGCAACAGTGACTGACTACAATGTATGCTAATACACTGAACTGTACAAAAAATGTGAAGCTGCACTTACTAATAATACTGGACTGGCCATTAGTGCAGTGCATAGCAGGGCATGTTATCTGCTCCACTAGCCAGTGGCGTAGCTAGAGTATGTGCCACCTGGGGCTGTCTTTGAGTTTGCTGCTCCTCACCCCCAACAAAAACCATAGTCATACACCCCCCAAAGCCATTCCAGTGTCCCATTACTTGGCTATTTCTCACCAATTTACCATAAACACTGTAATGTGCATATTGCTTTATGCTTTACTTCTACAATGATTATTTGGATTTAATTTAGAAAACTTTTATTTTAAATTTTATAGCACAAACACTGATAGATATCTGCTAAGCAAAGCAATTCAGCCTCACAATGAAAACAGACTTAGCATTAAAGCTTCTCTGCCCTTGAAACTCACATTCATTGAAACAGCATTAAAATCCACGTTGAAAGAAAATGCAGCTGGCCAGTGGCAGATAAAGTTTTCCTTTGGGCTGTTTTCAAATCATAGGTCCTTTGCACACATGTTTAAGACCAAGCAAGCATACATGTGTTCTTTGATTCACCTTCCTGATTGTATTAAATTAGATTCCTTGTTTAATACAACACACTTGTTAGAGTGTGTTTTAAATTAAAAGTAAAAGTCATCTGAATAATTCCACATTAAAGATATCTGTAACAAATTAAGTGGTTGCTGCTAGGAAGCAACTTTATATCATTGTTTCATCTACAAATCAAGTGCCTGCTGCTCTTGAAGAATAAATTGCCTATGTTACATTAAAAAAATGAATGGCAAACTGATACCGGGTTTCGTAGTAACTAGGTGTCTCCTCCAAAGGAGGACATTCTCAGGACTGCAGCATCCACCCCCTTTAAAGTACAATACAGTACAGTATCAGCAATCCATCTAGATATTGTGGGAGTGGAACCCACAGCCTTCTGCATCAAAAGCAAGTATTTTACCTGTTGTGCTACAAACAATGCAAACAGACTTGGTATAAACAGTACTAAACGTCTCTTCTCCTGAAGCTCTCAGCTCCTTGTAATATCCACTTGACACTCAACTATATCTGTCAACTTTGTAGCACAATAAATCTGAAAAAAGCCAAAATGTATTGGGGGGGGGGGGAGGCACAAAACCAGGGACACATTTTAAACATTACTTGTATAACCTTAGAAAGTTGCTAGAATAAAATGTTTTGTGTTACCATGCATTTCCTGAAAGATAAGACCGAAACTTAAATGTCATTATTTAGTGAATTCAGTTCTCACTGATTTGCCAGAAAAAAACACATTTTGAGAGGAACAGACCAAAAGTATGAGCTAAACATTTCCAAACCTGGACAGTTCCTTGAATGGGTAGAAAATTCAGGCTCTTGTTCCCTGTACACCAGGTGCAGGGTTTGACCATGACTTGTTGTGTCTTTCGGCTTTTTCCCGGTTAGGGGTCGCCACAGCGGAACTCTGGTCAGCTAATGATTTAATGATTGGTAGTTGATTTTTACGTGTCGAGTTACCAGCCCTGATGCACAACCTTCAACGAAGGTACGCCCATTCACGCATGTCCCCCCACACAGAAGACGCTTTAGCTGAGAATCGAACCGGACAGCGTCTTACTGTGAGGCAACAACGCTACCGCAGCGCCACCAGCGCGGGAGGGTTTGACCATGAGTAACACCTAATTAGGGCATTTCACACACACACACACACACACACACACACACACACACACACACACACACACACACACACACACACACACTGCCCCTTACTTGCTGCAGTTGAACTTGAGCTGCATAAAACATATCTCCTTACTTGTACTCGCTCCACACTTGGAACTCCCTAAATAAGCATCATGCATGAAAGTAGCATGAAACTCCATGGCATGTCTACAGTCTTTGCAACAACACACATGCACCGACGTGAATGGGCTGGAAGAGTGCCACCCGGGGTAGATCCCCCTCCCCCCAGCTATGCCACTGATGGAAAACCTTACCCTTAAATACTGTAATACTCATCTTGTGGTGACATTTACCATCAGGAATTCAGTAATTATTTTACTGTAACTTTATATGTCTAATTTTTGAAAAACACTTAGCAATCTTTCTAGTGCCTTAACTATTTGAATTTCTTGTCCAAAATAAAATGTAACAGAGCTGTGAGGTAAAATTACTTCTGTCTTGCAAAAAAATGCTTCCCTTGAGTGCCAGAAACTCTCCCACATATTTTTGCATATTAATATTATATCATCTACCATGTATCCTTGGCACAAAGGGAAAAATGTGTTTGTCTGATTTGAGTAATAATGCAGTGTACCAGCCGGTTTAGCTCAAATGTGTTACAAGAAGTCTTGTTTCAGTCTAAGCTCCTTTGAGAGATGTAAAGCCATTTTTTTCAGTCAGGAGATTATCATCATCATTATTATTTTATCATAAAGCACAATCTGGGCTTGGGTTCTATTTGTTATGTTTAACTGTTGGTTGCAGGTTCAAGATGTGACAGCTTTGAACAGGAACTGTGACTGCAAAGGCTTGATCTGTGGATAGAATTTACTATATAGAGTTCCTTAAGTTAAATGTGTCCTAGGTCCTTGATTCAGAAAGAACGCATACTTATTTCACATATAAAAGGGAGTCAGTGGATTTCCACAGTCCACCCGCAACTAACACTCTGATTCTGTGTACTAGCAGTTGTCCAGTACTTATGTCAGATCCTAAAATGTAGAGTGTCAGTGTTATCATACAACCAGAAACATATGTTAGATAAGAAAATAACATCTCTAACATCTCACAGCTCAGATGTGACAAGAACTACTTCTGTAGCCCTATTAGATGTCCTGTATTTTATTGTATGCTGTTTGTAATAGACTAATCCCCCCTCCCATCAGTACATTCAGAAAAAAATAGGACTTCAGACCATGTGTGGAAACAATAGCTGTTTTCTGTGAGGCCCTATAGTAAAATTATAAATGTGATACAAACATCCCTGTTATCAGAAAATGACTGCAGATTCTTCCAGTTCTCTTCTGTGAACATGTCAAAAATGTGACATTAAAAAAACTGCTTCCTTTTTGGATGAATAAGTAGTCACAACAATGAATGCATTATCTACTTTCAGTAATCTTTTTTTAACTAAATTCTTTGTACTTGAACTGCAAGCTACCCTCTCTGCTAAACCTCAGTTGCAGTTTAAAAAAAGAAAAAATCCACATAATTTATTTCTCCACTCAGTACACAGATCCATTTTTCAACAATGACCCTTGGAATGACCACTCTGTTAGGATCAGATCCTACCTTTAGACCCAAGTTGGCATCAACATTTCAGTACCAAATATTCCTGTGACAAAGAAAACAACCTTTTATATGAATAGGAAGAATATAACTCTGTTTGTTGCCCTTCAGTTTACTGAAGCTTGTCGAGTTCTGGACATTGAACAGATGGTTTATTAATTAAGTCCTCATGATTGTTATGCAGAATGTTGTATCCCTTGCAACTGCCCCCTGACTAATATACCTATGTTTGAGGTCATCAAACCTTAGGGTAGATTATATGACTTGCAATGCAGTACACATGTGGCCTCCTGGGCTGGAATGAACTGGATTAATCTGTGTCACAATGGATCAAGCACGTATCAAACAACGAAATGCAGAAGAATAAGGGAGAAAGAAGTACAGATGTAGTTTTGTGTCAAGTAAAAATAAACACATACATACACACACACACACACACACAAAGACATATAGTTATGCACACAAGCACACAGATATAGACATGCGCACATGCACACACAAACACACACACATACGTGTGCACAAACGCACATACATGCAAGCACATGCAAACACAGAAAGACACACACACACACACACACACACACACACACACACACACACACACACACACACACACACACACACACACACACACACACACACACACCACCCCTTACTTGCTGCAGTTGAACCTTAGCTGCGTAAAACATATCTCCTTACTTGTACTTGGTCCACACTCTGAATTCCCTAAATAAGCATCGCACATTAAACTCCACAGTACACACACACTGAATGCCCCTTACTTGCTGCAGTTGACCTTGAGCTGCATAAAACATATCTCCTTACTTGTACTTGCTCCACACTCTGCATAAAACATATCTTCTTACTTGTACTCACTCCACACTCCCTAAAGAAACATAGAACATGAAAGTAGCCTTAAACTCCATGGCACGTCAACAGTCTGTGCAACAAAGCACGTACACAAATGTGAATGGACCGGAAAAGTGCCACCTGGGGCGGACCACCCCTCATGCCCCCCTCTAGTTACACCACTGCCACTAACAAGACTTGTAACTAGTACAAGAGCTAGATAACTGGCAGAAAAATGTCTAGCAGGTATGCCATTTGCTATAGTGTCTCTCAGGCAATTCTTTGGGCCACATCATGATGCTGACATAGCCTATTACAGGACCCCCTGAACGAGCAGAGACAGATTGGTCCAAATAGGTTAAATTGGTGTAAGACCCGCTCTGGCACAAAGTCATATAGTAGGTAAACAGAGGTGGAAACATTCAAAACCTGCACCCTTGGCACAGGCAGCAGCTCATTAACAAGTCATATCTGTAGTCCTCTGCTCTAATTTCCAGATAGTGTAATATTTTTAACTAAATGCAGAAATCCTTTACAATCTGATCTTATACAGAAGACTATATCAATGTAATATTCAATAATGACTAATTAATGAATGCTGAAGATCAAATTGTTCTAATCATCACTCCAAATGATGCAGATTATAATAAGCTGACAAATGTCAACCTATTCTGTAAAATCCAAAAAACAAATGCTAGAGCACGGACATGACAGCTTTAATGAATCAAAATTTAAAACACATAAAATATTAACAATTCTAGACTAACACTTTTCGCCCTGTTACAATGGGTATCAGAGTCTGAGGACACAGTCATTAGTTCATTTAAATAATCCATCAAGAAACAGTTCATATCAATTACTTAGTTCAAGTTGACCAATAGCAGCATACTCTTAATCAAAAATAACTAATCAAATTAAAAAAAGTAAAAATGAATATGTTAGAAAATAGAAAATATTGTAAATATACACTTACAAATTAATCATATTAAAAACATGTAAAAGTTGGGCTGGGTCAATATATGGTACTCCCAAAACCTGTTCAATAACCACATCATTAAAACTTTTTTGCCTTTAATTTGAAAGCACTTGAAATGGAAATATGGTCGTTTAAACCAGGCTTCTCCCCTGCATTTAATCTAACCTGCCAGACCAGTTCCTTATATTCAAGTAAACAATCCACATCACCACCATTCTCATTCAATGCTACTTTATCAACAGTAACATTTTTTTATATCCAGTACATTCAATAGTGTGCCTGTATAAAGAACTTGATAACCTTTTTTGCTTTATGTCATATAGATGTTCATAATGCAGTCTTTAAACCTTCTTGTAGTCTTTCCTACATAAAAAGAGAGATACATTAAACAGGTTGCCCCATACAAAACCTTCTTTGTGTTACAGTTGCAACCACCAAGACAGGCTAAATACCTGTCAACACCACTTATCAACATATAAGGTCCATTGTTAATGAACCTACACATTTTGCAAGAACGACATTTACCAATCTTGGATTTAAACTTACTCAGAACTAACCCAGAACCATTCTTCATTCTGTCCTTGATATTTTTACCCCTACCAAAATTGATTGCTGGAGTTGTCCCTATCTTATCCTTCACCTCTGGCATTAAAACCAAATCCCATGTCCTCCTCAAAATACTTACAATCTCTGGGGTATCCATATTAAAAAGGTATAACCATTATCTCTTCTTATAAGTGAACTGTGGCGTGTGTAACCTGAAAAGGTGTCCATTTCAAGCTCCTAACTAGAATAGGATGCCTAGGCAAGTATGGCTTCTTTTGTAACAGTTGCAGATTTAACAATAGTTGCACCTGATGCTGTATCTCTTTTAGCAGTGCTGTCTTTCCCTTTACCAGGATAGATCTCTTCTCGTCAAGATAAAGTACAGACCCCTGTAGTAGTTTGGAACAGTGGTTATCTCCAGTGACTCCATCACTACTATGGTGTCACCTCTGTTAGCTGCCTTACTTGACTTTTGTTCCCTCTCTGTTAGCTGACTTACTTGACTTTTGTTCCGCATCTTATTGATGTGGACATTTGTACAGCACATGCACCTCTTGGCTGCATTGCAAACATCTTACCCTAGCACCTGGATGTGTACTAGAACCAGTGGCTTCCATTTTTGCCTGTGAACCCTGCAGCTATGATTTAAACTACCTTATGGGTTCCCTTAAACCCATGTAAAGTGCTGTGTTCCTCCCTTTCTTGTAGTGTTGTACTCTGCTAACTAGATAGCAGTCACCATTTCCACCCTGCTTTTCAGCTCTGCTACAGTCCTAGTCTGTCAACTAGATTCCTACAATCTCAGATGAAGTATTACATGTTTACCCTTTTATCATTAGGCCACCCAACATTTTAGAAGTATGAACATGTCAGATTGCTCAAGGAAGTTTTGTTGAACCTAAAATTATTGAAGTAAGTCTCCCAAAACTACACTTGGTGACAATGGAGACTGCTTTCATTTCTCCACTGTTGTGTGACCCTGGAGTCAGGATGGCCAAGCAGTCTAAGGCACCAGACTCAATGATAAAACATCTTCCATGGCTGATGGATATTCTGGTCTCCAGGTGGAGACATAGGCTCAAATCCTACTTCTCAAAATGAAACAAAAAATACTGTTATTAAAGTAGTTAGATCATTGTAAAATTATGTTTTTATAACCAATTATAGAAAGGGTGATTGATTATGTGGATTAGAATTGTGAGGTTTTAAAATAGCTAAAGAGGGTCACATGACTGGCTTATTTTGTATTTAAATGGACTAGTTCATGACATGGTTGTACTCTGATGAAGCCCAGACAACTGTTGGGTGAAAGCGCTTAGTATGATGCTTAATTAAATCTTGCCTTGCTTGTACTCTCGACGGTGGTTTTTTCATTTCATTTTGAGTTGTGCCACACTCTTTGAGTGTTTTATTTTTTTTTTTTCAAATCCTACTTCTGACAACTATTTTTATAGTTAGTTTTTAGTCTAGTGGTCTAAGGCACTAGACTGAGGGATTAAACTCCTTCCATGGCTGATGGGTATTCTGGTCTTCAGATGGGGCATGGGTTCAAATCCCACTTCTGACAGCTATTTCATCCATGTGAATCAGAGTTCCTCCTTAACCCTGTTTATGAGCAACTTGGACCAATGGATGAGTAATCAGAAAGTCACCACTGGTCTGGCACCTATGTCTCTGATGATCAGAGGCAGTCAGTAAATTGCTCCCTATGTAAGTCAAATTTGTGGGTGACATATTGATTGTATGGCTAGGGTTATAAGGGCCCTAGTGGTCTTTAGCCTAGTATACACCTATGAACCTATACATTTGGAGGGTGTGGAAGGTAGGCTTTTTCCCCTTGCAAAAAAACTTTCCTCAAGATGTTTGTCAATGGTAGTTTCTGTGAGCATTTTTTCATACTTTTATATTCACTGAAACTGCCTTTGATAAGTCAAAATGAATCCTTAGAACTAGCAGTTTAGCTTGTATTCACCACCTATTAAAGTAAGTAGCTAGTTTTACCATGAATTCACTGGTACTGTCTTCTGCTCTTTCCTTTGTTCTCTAAACTTTGTTTATATAAGCTTCAAGAGCTATTTTAAAGCATTCACCAGCAGTTTTAACTTTTGCTAATCAATACACTCATTGTCATTCATTTCAGTTAAAGCATGCATGAATTTACAAATCTGACTCATTCACTGGTTATTTTTTATCAGATTGTACAGGCATTCAAAAGCTTGAATACAACTATCAAAACAACCCAACACTTATTAATTAATGAAGAAACATTTTAGTGCTTACTTTGGCTTCTGGGGCTGGATTTTCACTACTACTACTTGCATGCATCTGACACAGGAGTGCATCTCTTTCTCATGTTGCACATTTGGCCTCCCCCCTGCTTCCACTCTCTTTCTTTGCATCTCATGCTGCTTCATTTTCTCTGCTGCTTCAAAACATTTTACTTCTGGTTCCAGCTGTAGTCTGCAGTTTTTGTGGTATTTTGAGATCATTGTGTATGCTTGTATGTGTAGTAGTTTGTCCTTTTTTCCATTCTGCATGCTTATAAGTTCAGTGTGCTGAGCTCCAGTTGTGCACAAGGTAGCTATCAACTCCTTCTTGGTCAGATCAGCATGTGGGAGTCCTTTGTCTTTACATCCTTTGATCATTTGATCATTTGTGCCACTGATATCTTGGAATTCTCTTTAGAACTCATTCTAATTATTGTGTCTTAAAGAAAAACTCCAACTTAGAACTCAAAAAACATGTTTTTTTCATTGTATCTTTGTTTTCTGAGCTATTTTAATGCCCCAGAATCACCCCAACTCCAACTCCAAGTGCTTCTTTTACAATTTTAATGTGTTTCCCACAAAATGGCAGATGCTGGGGCCTGCCTTGTTAACTTGATCTTGTTTTCTTGCTTTCATTCCTTCTTTTCAGAATACATTTCAAGTACTCTTTATAGGAGTCATGCTAGACATAAGGGAGTGGTGTTGTTTCGTCATGCCATTAAGATAGAGCTTCTATAACAGAGCTACTTCTATGTTTCCCTGACTGAGCCTCATTTATGTGTCTGTCAGAGCTTGTTGTATGCTACAAATAGCTGTTAGTTACTTCCTGCAAAAGAAATAGGTAAATAACAAGCTTTTGTAAAGGGATTCTTTTGTAGTTCTAAAAGAATTGGCAGACCTTCCCCCACACTCTCATGCTGAGGTGTGAAAACTTTCACTACAGTAAGTGATCCTTGCTGTTTCATGTAGTGGTGACAAGGTACTACTTCCCAATGCCTTCTGTGGGAAGTTTTTTCTCTCTTATGAATGATACAGAATTAAAATGTGCTTTACTAGTTCCTTAATTATTTATGTCAAGTTCACCCTCCCCTTTTTGTATTTTGCATTTATTATACTTTGGTAAATAGGAAAATGAACTGGTCCCAGGTCCCTTTACAGCCACAACTTGGGCTACATTGGCAAAGATAATAATAAGTAATAAATGCACTTAGCAATACAAAGAAAAAAACTACTGATATAAAGACATTGAAAAAGTTTGCATGTGCAACACATAGCCAATGTGTGACAGTGAATAAGTAAAACATTAAACTACATTTACTGGAATGTATACACCAATAATACTTAACTTTACTATGCTATTTTTGTTATAAATAAAGAATTGTATGCACCCATATTGTACAACTCACAGTGCTGTAAGATGTTACTGTTCTCTAAATGATTAGGAATCAGCAAGTGAATGTTTTATGGCTTCACAAAAGAAAAGGACAGGGGGATAATTATGTTTGCATCACTTTTGTTGTCCTAAGATAGTATGAAAATATACTAAACCTACAAATTTTGGAATGGAACAACCAGTGCAGTTGAGCCTAATAAGTAGTATGGTGAAACTTATTTGAGACATGTAGAAAGTAGGAGAAAGGAGGTTGAGTATGATGGTGACAATTAAATAATACACACAAGCATGCACACATCCTATCTGTGTGTGTATATATTTGTGTATTATGTACACACACATACATGCACATGCATATGTCATTGCATGTGTTACTACTTACAAAAATATCTATTGTGTATCTCTCTCTCTCTCTCTGGATGTATTCAAACTGTACTGCATCCCGCATATTGTATTATATATGCTACATACATTTTTATACACACACACACATATATATATATATATATATATATATATACAGATATATATATATATATATATATATATATATATATATATAGTGTTTGTGTGTGTGTGTGCATGTGTGTATTTATGTGTACACACTTAAACATTTACACAAAATTTCCATTTTGATTTGTTTTTATTTGAAGGACATGAAGTATGCAAACATGCATATAATCTAGTTCTCCAGTTCTCTGTTTTATACATGGACACACTCATATGTTTTTGTACATGCATGTAAGATGTGTGCTACATACATGATCTTTTATATATATATATATATATATATATATATATATAGAGAGAGAGAGCATACACACATGCATGAACTACATATATACACACACACACACACACACATATATATATATATATATATATATATATATATATATATATGTATGCACACTGATCCCTATCAGATGATCGAATTTTCAGAATCTCGAAATTCATATGGTTGGGACCATATGATCAAGTGTCCGAAAACTCAAAGGTTTTGAATGGAGATCACAGTTAAGTGTAGAATGGGAAATTTACCCTTTTCCTTATTGTAGTGCAATCTCGGAATTGGTATATTTCATTTGCAAGGGGTGTGGGGGGTTCAGGGGGACTTGCTTCCCTGCAAAAATATAAAAAAAGTTAGATTTCATTTTTGGATGTTCGAGTTTTGATCATATGGTCCCAACCATTAGAATTTCGAGTTTCTGAAGACTTAATCATCTGATAGGGATCCACGCGCATGCGCGTGCATGCACACACACACACACACACACACACACACACACACACACACACACACACACACACACACACACACACACACACACACACACACACACACACACACACACACACACAGTTAGACATGTACATTTAAACATAGTTAAGTACTTCTGATTTCCTTCTCTTAATGTTTCTAATGCAAAGGCACATAGTAAATGTATGTTAAAGTAACATATATATTATGATTGCCATCAATGGTCACAGTTCCTTTGTGGACTAGAAAGTGCTCATGCACTCTACCACTGTATGGACTGACTCAAAGTCAGTTGGAATCTCTTATGGATCTGTGTGCACCAGATATGCACCCCTGTCTGGAAGGATGTCACAAAAAAGCATAAAAGACCTTTTTATGAACAGTATCAGTGTACCTCATTGATAGGGTTGCCATCTGCCTCTCTTTCTACACTTCTTTCCTGTGTGTGTGTGTGTGTGTGTGTGTGTGTGTGTGTGTGTGTGTGTGTGTGTGTGTGTGTGTGTGTGTGTGTGTGTGTGTGTGTGTGTGTGTGTGTGTGTGTATGGAGGGGTAAAAATTGTATATGTGTTGATACTTTACAAGAAAAAATATTTTCTAACTTTTCTCTACATGTCACAGAAATCTTTGATTCTACACTTGTTATCTTAACATATAAACCGTTATAAAATAACCAAAATGTAAAACTTAGCATTTCAGTACTGTGATGATAACTATGTTAATTTGTCAGAGGTGACAACTACCTTTAAACCCCTGAATAATCTGGTTGCTCTGTTTTGCTATGAAAAGGAAGTGTTAAGTTCTTCTCCTTTCTGCATTAAAAACAGTAGAAAACAGTTCCACAACTTTCGTTCTTTATAGCAGCTGCTATGTTCCTGAGACTTCCAGGATTAATTGCCCTTCTAAGATTGACAGCAGTACCTGACAGGGTAAACTACACATTTATCTGTGTCTATGATATGTCATGCAGGCAGAGATGAATTCCTCTGCAAAGTATGTGAGAAGTTAAGCTTAAAAAAAAGAAGGTGGGCTTTCCCTTCCTTTGATTCCAAGGCAAGGAAATCAAAAATTTAAAAAGTGCAATCAGCTTTCTGGTACCTACACAATACTGGGACCATATTGTAGGGAGAAAAGAAGCCTAAGGATTGAGTAAACTGTAGGAGCGGGTGGATTTTTCCTTTAAACATGAAACAGCTGCTGTGCAGTACATATCTCTGTATATTTACACTATGGCTGCAAGGGTCTACATACCTTTGGTAACAAAACTATTTTACTCACACCACTGCATTCCAGATAATATCTGGTGGACATGGGTATGATCTCACTGAGTCTGTATCACTTCTTTGAATGGCTATTCAGTGAATAGCCATTCATCAAACCCCTATTTAGCAAAGCTGCTCTTCATTAAATGGCAAATTTTAACTAGGGCAAAGAAGCATTTGACCAACCAAGTGACCTCAACAAAATAAATAAATAAATAAATAAATAAATAAATAAATAAATAAATAACTAAAATTTAAAACCTGTCAAGGTTACTTACTAAATATGCCAACTCTAAGATCACAGTACAGTGGGGAAAAATGCAAATTCCAGATGGTGGCCAACTACTAGTTTGCCCTAGTTAAAATTTGTCATTTGATGAAGAGCGACTTCATTAAATAGGTGTTCGATGAATGGCTATTCACTGAATAGCCATTTGACAAAATAATATAGACATGATCTCACCATCTACATCACTGTCACTCACTATATGAGTAACTAAGACTATGGTCCTTGACTCCACGCTACTGCCTCCAGTAACTATAGAGCGCAACAACAAAGTGAAATTAAATATAAATATGAATGTAACTCAGTATAAATAAATGTGTAAGTAAAGTTTAATCTTACGACCATGTATCAAATGAATATTTCTGCCTTGGGAGACTTCCTGTTGAAATTCTGATGGAACTGTCTTTTTTTACAATGTAAATCAAGCACAGCCCATTGGAATCACTTTACTGTATTTCTATCCAAATGTAAGAAATCTATCAAAAGCCATCTCAGCAACAGATGGTTATTTCCCTGCTACACACCAGACTAACTTAAGTCCTACTCCACTCCTGCTATAACTCTTGCCTCAAACACACAATCTCCTGATATGACTGTTTAGTCTTATCAATACCATATTCAGATGCATGATGTGACTCTAGATAGGATATTTAACATACTTTATTGTTAGTACATATATTGATCATTATATGTGTCTTTGTGAAGGAATTAATAATGTTTGCTCATCTATAGTGCCTAGTTGAATATACTAGAAACATGTAAAATATATTGTTTGTATGTCTTGCATCTGTGTTTCTTTGGAGCTTTTCTCCCCAGGCCTCCACTGAAAATGGACATGTATCCAGATGGTCTATCCCGGTTAACAAATGTAAAATAACGATAAAATAAAATAAAATAAATAAATAAAACTGAAAGCCACAGCTGCTATTTTAAAGCAAGAAAAATATATTTTGTCATGGGGTAAAACCCCTGCACCCCACATGGGGGCACACTCCATTCACCCTGCTATATATAAATACTAATTCTAAGATTTTGATCTCACTGGCAAAAGAGAAATCCCCTAGATAATGCTTTCTTGGTTCACTTTGCTCAAACCAAGAATTTCATATTAGTGGTCAACATTTAGGGTGTCACTTACTAGTGAGCAATCTTAAGCCTGATACTGTGGCTTGGTCAGTGGCCCACACCACTTACACCTGAATAAGACCTCACTCTGGACATCCACAGAACAGAATTATAGACTTTGGCTTTCCGGGGGATTCACTCTCTTCAATCTGAGCTCTGTGCCTCATAGTGCTAGCTTATCCACAGTAACTGCAATTTGACTAAATTATTACATTCATACAGGTGCTCTCTCTCTCTCTGTCACACACACACACACACACACACACACACACACACACACACACACACACACACACACACACACACATACAAAATCACAAAATTTCAAAGAGGAGCTAGAAATGCTTTTTGAGGTTACCACCCTTTCCTGTTTTCACAGTAGATACTACCCCCAAGCAGAATCAGTGCTGTATAGTAGATTTACCTGCAATTATACCAGTCTCAGAAGCAATGATGCAAGTGAAAATGTTTGGTAGTTGCAGTGGAACAGTCTGTCTGTCGGTCTTTCTCTGTCTCTTTCTGTCTTTGTCTCTCAGAGATGGATGCCAACAGTTTTACACCAGTATTCATTCACAAGCTTTTGAATTAACTGCATATGTTTTTCTAACATACATTAAGCAGTTCGGTGAGAAAATTAAATATATAGACAGGTTGTTGGACAGGGAGCTAGAAAAAAAATATCAGACAGATATAGTGCATTAGAAAGCCCTTGTCTACTTGAGCTGGCTACCCTATAACAAATCTGTAACTAAGAAGAGCTAATAAAGTTCTGTCTCTCATTAACTTTAGAAAGTGCATGGTATAATCAGGCAATTAATGAAAAATTAACTCACTAATGAAGAATATAATCTTTATGCAGCAACATCCAAATAGCAACTGCTGAAAATGGGTATTAGATTCAGATTTCCCATGAAAGGATCATTCCACATGACTCCAAGAAGGAAAGAACTTGTTCATATTATTTTATTTTACATTTTGCTGCAGCTCTTCAGAAAAAATGCAGTTTTACACCACTTGGCTGCATTTCAACTAAAACATTTTCAGGTTTTTATACAGCTTTCTACTTTCTGACTAACAATCTCCCTTTGCCCTTCAGTGTGTATTTTTATTGCTGTTGTTTCACTTTCATTGTTCCAGCAGTCAAGTGGCTAAAAAGGGAATTCAGAGGCATTTATCAATTTTCTCAAATAAAGGCTGTTGATAGCTGTTGCTTCACAATGGCCTCTGCTATGGTCTCGGCTGCAGTATTCCTAGTCAATTCTCATAATCAAAGAGAAGCTGAGGATGATATCTCCACTTTCTGGTACAGAGAGAGAGGGAGAGGGAGAGAGAGAGAGAGAAAGAGAGAGAGAGATAGATAGCCGCATGATTCTTGTCCAGATAGCAGACTCAAAGAGATTGACAGTAGATGGTATCACTTGGCTAACAAGTGTGCTAGTAATTTCACCTAACAGATAAGCTACAATTCCTTGCCAGTCATCACCCTACTTCTTTGTAGACCAATTTGAATTATGTCTGGGTAATGCATTTTTTAATTCTTTTATAGCACTTGTTTTAACAGTGTTCTCAGGGAAGCCATTAATCTCTGACCCTGTGTGAAAAAAATAGCATTTTCACTGGAACATCAATATCTACATAAAATGTGCAGTAGATGCAAAGTTGTGATTTGTTTTGTCCGTGTGCATGCTTTTTGCACAGCCAGTGCTGTAATGAATTGCATAGGGACTGTGCAAATCTAAACTTTGTTAGCTGGATAATGCAGTTATTTATTTTTTTTTTGTGAATGTGCTCCTTCTTTGACTTCATGGTAGTTGTGATGTTTACCTAATTTAATATAAAAGGGTATGCCATAAAGACCTTAATAGGCAAGAAGTGTTGGACTCAAACCTCTAATATCATTCCAGTTTTTTTTCTTCAAATTTCCTCTGCTGTTTGAATGGTACATAGATTATTTTCAGTTTGGTTTCATATTGTTATGATGTCATATTGTCATGATTTCTGGTTAATCTGGATTTCAAACTGGGGTGATTCCATGAAACCTTATTCACAAACTGTGACTTATTTAGTTGTGTTTCTAGTAACTGCCTCTAACCCACATAAATCAAACAAAAATAAATAATAAACAAAAACAAATATGTCAATAAAATGTAACTTAGAGGACAGCAAGAAGTAAACTGAACTGAAAATGTCAGGATCTACATTTAATGTTTTACTGTTTATTTATTTATTGACGTTTGTTGACAGGGAAAGTCCACTGGATCAAAGACCCATTTTCAGCAGAGGCCCAGGGGGAAAAGCCCCACATAACATAAATAAAAACTTTACAGAGACAAATTATACAGGCAGGTAGAAGGTGAGCTAATAAAAACAATAGACAAAGTTAATGCATAGCACTTTGATACATATCAGTTTAAAGGTTAAATAAATAAGTGGTGAAAAGTCAAATGCAATGCAAAATAGTCTGTTTCACATATGATTACAATAAGAAGTAAAAAAGGGGTAAACGTTAGACAATGAAGTGTAAGTGTTGATACAAAGGTGAAAAAGACCATGGCTGACATGGTGACCTGGAGGTATAGTGATCGAAATAACGATATTGAGTGGAAGTTCATGACAACTTGTTTGCATAGCAACAGAAAGGAAAAGCAGTGATGGAGATTAGGCCTGGGGTTATCATGAAATCAAGGTGGTTTTGGAAGATTTAAACAGGTGCAGATGCAATTGTTAAGATAATGAGATTTTAGTTTAGCCCTGAAGGTATTTAAGGAGTCTAGCTGAGTAATGAGGGTGAGGTAGGTTGTTCCATAGCTTAGTAATCTTATAAGAATATAAGCTCTGTCCGGCTCTGTTAGTGGGTTTGGACATACATAAAAGCTGCTTATGTGCTGGGATATAGGTTTGTAGCATAGGTTGGAATGATGGGCAGTTATAAGGTTTGTAAATGTGTTTATGGGCAAGAGTGAGTTCTGTGTAGTGTAAGTAGTGAGGGAATTCGAGACAGTTGAATTCTGAGATGACTTGGCAATGAAGTGATAGGCTGGACATTCCTGAGGCAAATTTTGCTATTTTGTACTAGCAAGATTCTAGTTTATTGCTCATCGATGTATGGAGATTTGTGAAAGTGGAACTCCCATAAATGAGGGACAGACTTAGTAGAGCATTGGCAAGCTTTATTTTGGTAGGCTTGTCTAAGTAAAGTTTGTGATGGTAGAGTTTACCTAGTTTGAAATGGGTATTTTTATTGTGTTCAAAATATGGGATTCAAAGGTGAGTTTGTCATCAGTTGTTATTCCTAGTAGTTTTGCCGTTTTGACCTGTCCTATTATTGTGTTGTTTTGAGAGACAATTTTGAAGTCAGAGCATAGTGCTTTTAATGAAAATAACAGGAGCTTAGATTTTTTGGGGTCAGTAATAGTTGGGCATCAGTTAACCATGCTGCAGTGGATGAGAAGGTGGTTTGTCTAATCCTTTGTAGGTCGGATAAGTTACTGGAGGTGGAGATTATGGTGGAGTCATCAGGATACTGGACAAGAGTACTTTGTTGGCATGCTTTGTGGAGCTCGTTTATGAATATATTAAAGAGAAGTGTCCTAGAATTGAACCTTGGGGAATTCCTGTATTATTGTCAAGGTGGTCTGATAGTTTTGTTTGCCATTTGACAGCTTGTTCCTATTTTGTAGATAACTTGAACACCAATTTAATGTATTAGGGGAACAGCCTATGGTTTCTAGTTTTTGCAGTAATTTGGTATATGATACTGTGTCAAAAGCCATGGATAGATCTAACAGGATCACAGAAGCAAAAAGGTCTGCATCTAAGGCTTTAAAAACAGTATCTGTAAATGCTAGTTGGGCTGTAGTGGTGCTGTATGCTGGGAAAATTCCATGCTGGGTATTGGCAAGTAGGTTGTAGTTTAGGACATACTTTTGAAATTGGGCATGTATACATTTTTATTGGGTTTTAGATAATGGGGAGAGAATAGAAGTAGGTTGGTAGTTTGAGAGATCGAAGGTATTGCCACTTTTGTGTAGTGGGGTGATAATGGATTTTTTCCATAGTTGGGGGACATATGACTCTGTGATTGAACGATTTATTAGTATATAACTGGATAGGCAATTGCTGTGGATCCAAGTTGTAGAAATTCTGTGGTCTACTTTTCTTTGTCAAAAGCTCTTTCTTTTGAAAAGAAAAGTACGACCCCATTTATGCAAAACTGCACTTAAACGAAAGTGCACTTTCGTGAATACTGGTTCAACGAACAGGTAATTTAAAAAAAAAAAAAAAAAAAAAACACTGCAGCACCAAAGCACACTGCAGTGGGGATAAGGGAATATACCCATTTCCCCAATGTAGTGCGATCTTGGAGTTAGTATATATAAAGTACCGGGAGTGTGGGGGTGCAGGCAGGGCTTGTCCTCCTGCAAGACTGCTCTTGTAGTGGGGTTTTTTTGTTTATATTACTGGTTCAGTAAACCGGTATTCGCGAAAGTGCACTTTCGTTTAAGTGCACTTTTGCGTAAATGGGCTTGTACTTTTCTTTTTCAAAAGAATGAGCTTTCGACAAAGAAAAGTAGATCTGAAATTCTGTAGGTAGATTATCAGTGGAGAGAGAGCAGGATCTTAGTTTCTTTAGGAGTTTAAGTACTAGTGAGGATTGCACTGGTTGAATAGAAAAAGATAGTGTAGAGAGAGCACTGTTAAGTCTATCTGTCAGATTTTGGGGGGAACAGCAGATTTTTTTATGGGGTTTGTGGGGGTTGGCAGGTGTTATTGCTATTAGTTGTTGGAGAGGGGTTTCTGAGCAGGTTTTGAATAGTAGTGATAAAGTACGAGTTGAACATTTGGGCAATTTGCTGTGGGTCATTATCTGGTAAAGGGGATGGGTTTTTGCATGGTACCAGGGGTAAGTAGGGTTGAGACAAATTTCCAGAACTTTTGTGGGTTGTAACTTTGGCTGGATAATTGTATTCAGAAATAGTTTTTCTTATCATTTATAACTATTTTTTTTTTTTGGTTTTGTTATGGAGTTGCTTGTAGTTAAGTTCATGTCTTGGGTTCCTACTTTTTGCCATTGTTTCCAGGCTTCACCTCTAGATAGGTGGTCTCATCTAGTTTCTTTGGTTAGCCAAGGAACGTGGTTGTTTTTTATTCTTTTACTATGTGTACAGGCTAGGCTATTAAGTGTGTCAAGGAAAAGTTTGTTGTTAGTCCACGGCATCATCTAAAGGAAGTGTTTTTAAGGGGGACCAGTTGTGGGATTTTAGGGAATTTAAGAAAGTCTTTGGGTTAAATTGGGTAAGAATTCTTGATGTCCTATAAGTATGAGCTTTAGGAATATGCAAGTGGCATCTATCAGTAAAAGTTGGCCGGTGATCACTTAAAGTGTTGGGGAGGTTACCACTATTGGAGAAATTGAATAGATGAGTTACAAGGATCCAGTCTATGATAGTTTCTGTTTCAGGTGCGGGGGAGTAAGTTGGACTTGTTATTAGATGTGTAAAGCTGTGAACATTTATGCTATTTTGAGGTGTGTCAGAGATTAAGCTCTGCCAGTTTATGTTAGTGTCACTGAGAAAGATTGTTTCATAGGAGATATTATGGTTTACCCAATATAGAAAGTCTTCTAGGGTTGAAATATTGTGTCCAGAGGGAATATAGAGTACTATGATACATATTTTCTTATTTCTATTTATGTGAAAGAATGTTATAAATAGTTCTAGTTTGCTAAAAGAGGGAACTTTTTTTTTGAAAGGGTGTAATTGTAAAGGAGTCACGCTATATTAGTGGTACGCCTCCATCTTTCTTATTGAGTCTATCATTGTGAATCATGGTGTAGCCTGGTGGGAGGATTTTATTATTGGCTATTTGTGGTTTTAGCCAGGTTTCGGTTACTGCCATGATGTCTGGGGAGTTATGAATTAGCCAGGCTTGAAATTAAGTAATTTTGTTACAGATACTATGTGTGTTTATTGTGATTATGTGTAGGTCTTGGTTAGTGACTAATTGGTTGGGGGGTGTTTTGTTTGTGGGGCCTGGGTTTGGGTGTAAGTCACCACATTTTGATAGTTCTAAAAGTAGGTGAACTGTTATATGGGTAGTTTGAGTTTTAAGAGGAGGTTGTAGTACAGAGTAATTAGCTAATTTATGTTTGGTAATCTTTGGGGTAAATGTGATTTTTGTTATATAAAAGGAGTTGCATACAAATAGGGAGGGTGAGATGTTAGAATAGCTATGCGTGTATGGTAAGAGTGGAGTACTTAGGGTACAGGGTGTTATGGGTGGTGTGAGTATGCAGGTGTTGGGGAATGTGGTTTGATAGAGTGTGAGGACTGTAGTAATGGTGATGGTTGATAAAATAAAACTGAAATATTTTGGACATATTATGAGGGTTGTAGGTATGGATGTAGGTAGAGTGAATATAAAGAATGGTTTGAGGCTTTAGATAGTAGTGTGAGAGTTGGGTAGGTTGGGAAGAGGGTGTGGTAGAATTTGGGAGTGGTATGAAATGTATGTGTGTGTTGTAATTGGTTGATGAGCAGAAGGGTTGAGCTCCTAGAGGTATAAATCTAATTGAAGTGGGGTGGGTAGGAATGGGGGTAGAGTAGAGGAGTGGAGTGAGCCCAGAGCGGGTTGTGCACACCTTCTGCGGCTACAGAAAGAAAACAATCACCAAGAGGTAAGATCTGTAAGAAACAGTACAGCTTGTAACTTTAGATTAGCAGATACACTTTTCAAAAGGTATTGGTTAGATTAACAATCAAGTAGAAAAAAAAATAAAACTGTGTCCAAGTTAAAGATATAGGAGGTGAGTGATGACCAGGTGGTTCAGATGGTCTTACATTGCTAAGGAGACAAGAGGGGTCAGCAAAAGGGTGTAGGGGTAGAGAGGGAGGGGAATGTAACAGTTTCCCAAGAGGAGTAGTGTGGGCTAAATGGTACCTGCTCATAATAAAACAGCAGTAGGTTAAGTGTGGGCTGTAAACTGGAGTCAGGAAAAAGTTAGCTATTGAAAAGGAGCTCAAATATCTGATTCAGTAGGGGAGGCTACTTGGCAGCTGAAAAGGGGTAGCCGGATTCCCTAGCGGAATGCTCCCAATAGAAAGGCACTTATCAAAACTATGTAATATCCTGAGAATAACAATACACATACATTTCTGCTTCTTTTAATATACTGTTTCATTGGCCGTGCAGCACCTGAGTTTCAGCTATTAAATCACTTGGTCACTTTCTATTTGGATGAAACAGTTGCAGTGCACATTTTAGAGTGAGGCTTGATTGTAAGAGATTGAAGGGGGAAACTATAACAGATAGAGAAAAATACAAGGTAACACAAATACTGGTGCATGCAGTTTCAGCAAAATGATGTTACCAGGATTAAACAGGATGTGCCATACGTACTGATTTGAGCAATATTAAACAGTTTAAAAACAAACATCTATATGCAGTGCTGTTACCAAAAATCCAATGCACACAATTAACCAAACACATTAGCAGCTGCACAAGTCAGTAAATCTATGAATATTACAGCTTTTGTCCATTAGTGTAATGTCTTCAAAGAAACCTAACTACTTACCATTTCCTGTAAGAGTGTGTCCTAATGGTGTCTTTTGGCAATTTCTGTATCTGTAATGGGATACACATTTAAACTGCTTAGACATATTCTGGTATCATTTTCAGGGAGTTATTCTAAAACAGTGAACTAAAAGATGTCCATATGTGGTGCTCTTAGCTTCAACAGCATTATAATAGTTGCACGTGGAAGTTTAATGAGAGCATTTTCATTGTCTGTTATAATATTTTATGAAGCAATATTTTAAATCATTAAAAAATTCCCACTTTTACATACAAATAGATTGTATTGTAGATATAATGCTATTAGAACACTGTGTGATTTATAGCTGCTATGTGTGTTACCTTGATTAGAGCTGGTAGTTATACTTTTGTTCTGCCTGTTCTTTTATTTGATTCTACTTACTTATGCTTGTATCTCTTTAATGGGATGAGATTTGCTCATGAAATTTTAGGACAAAAAACTTGGGTAATGAATCATGTGCTTTAGATTGTGAGATATAATAGCTCTAAACACACTTAATATCACATGAATGTGTAGTCTACAGTAGTCAAAAGTTAATTTTGCTGTCATATTTAAAATGATTGAAAATATCACTTTTTGAGAAATAAATGTTACTTTTATTTATTTATTTATTTATTTATTGACATTTGTTGACTGGAAAAGTGCACTTTGTCAGAAACCATTTTCAGTAGAGGCCCAGGGAGAAAAGCTCCACAATAAGTAAAATAACAACATGAGATTACAGAAGATAGGTATTTATACAATTTTAGAAATAAATACTTTAAACTACATAAAAATATAGACAGCAATTAACATCTGTGACAAAGGGAGATACTGCCAGCTATCTGGAATTTTGTAAATAATTGTATGTCATTTGTTAATATCAACATGATTCATATAAGATGCTTGTGTTATAAATGTATTAGAACTGTATGTCTTGTGTATATCAGACTTGTACAGAAGTGTATGTTGAAAAGGTTTTTGCAGAGTGCTGTTTGAGATGTAAACATAGTGTGCCCTACTGGAATACATCAGAAATGTACATGCACTATTGTAAATGTTTAAATGTATATATTTTAACAGCAAAAATGGAATACAGGAGGTTAACTTCAGAAATATAGCTGAAATTAAATTACTTTATGGCTACACAATAAAATATGATATCTTTCAGTTTCAGTGCAGCAAGGAGACAGAATGTCTGTACTAGGGAACTTTCTGTATTGTCTTGGAAGTGTTTTATTGTTTTATGACTTCCAGCATTTGCCAAGCATCTGAGGCAAAGCCCGTTTCTATGTATTTTTATAGGTAGATGCTAAATGCTACCAGCTGCCATAAATGGTTGTTTTGGGCCTGGGGACTAGAAGTCAGATGACAAGAAATTATTTCATTCTTCAAGCTAGCCCAGCAGTAATATTTGAGATATTAATTTGAGAACTATCTGAGAGAGAGAGACAGCATTCTGTATTCTGTCTTTGACCTGACAACAACTAGAGAAGATCCATTCACCACATTTGCCTTGCTCTGTAAGTACATTTCTAGGGAATAGTAACTCTCTTAGATATAAGTGATCTGATAGTGAGGCACACTGATGTCCCACTCACTAGTTTGAATAAGGAGAAAGTAACTGCCAGCTCCTGTCAGGTGCCAGGATCCACCACATAATACACGCACTCAGGTCCCTTAACAACAGGTACAAATATGACTCTGTCATTGTACACATGGGTGTGAATGATCTGAGACGTACCTACATGGACTACATGAAAAGAGACATGGAGGAGCTCTCGGATTATGTAGCCCAGGAGGGTATGACCCTAGCCATGAGCAGTATCCTACCATCACCCAGAATGATACCACAGTACAAGCTGAAAATGATTGATTTCAACAATTGGCTAAGTTTCTGGTGTCATTCTAAGGGGATCCAGTAGCTGTCTGCCTGGGATGACATGATTGACATACCTCGATGCTTTGCCAAAGATGGCCTGCATCTGTCACCCCTGGGCTTCCGGATATTGGCCAAGGCTCTTGCCACCCCTATAGTGCCTTTTTTAGGTGGTGTTACAAAGATGAAATTACCACCATAACAGCTACAAACAAATGCAATCTGAGGGTCATGCTGCTCAATGCTAGAAATCTAAATCTCAAAATGCACTCGCTCGAAGCACTCCTTAAAATGGAGAACGATATTTGTGCTGTAACAGAGACCTGGTTCAAGGCAACAGAAAGCACCCCTGCACTACCAGGCTATAACTCATTTCACAGCTTTCAGCCCCAGAACTTGGACCAAAGCTCCAAAGGTGGTGGTGTTTCCATATTCATAAAGGATCCACATGCCTCCAGATTGGTAGACCATAATGCATCAGAGATACTTCAGGTGCAGCTAACATTGGGTAAGACAGCAATTCGGTTCATAGCCTGTTATAGGTCCCCAACCATGTCCCAAGACTCACACTCCACATTCCTACATACCCTGGAGAATATTAGGGTCCAACCTAACACTCTCATACTGGGCGACTTCAAATACCCCTCCATTAACTGGGAAACTACTCATGTACCAATACACTTGCCCAACATTTCCTGGAATTCATTAATTGCAGTGCCCTGGACCAGCTTATTCTTACCCTCACTAGAGGTAGCAACATCCTTGACCTGGCCATAACTAACATGGATGACTGTTGCTCTACACCAATAGTCAGTTCCTCCCTGGTTAGATCTGACCAGAAACTAATCACCTTGGAAATCCACATCCCTCCCACCCCCCTTGCCACGCAAAGGTTACCACCATGAAAAACTTCTCTGAAGCTAACTTTGGGCTCCAAAAAACAGAGGTGCTAACTTCACCCATGCAAATGGAGAATAGTTGCATGACCACCGAATCCTACACCAATACACTGTACGAACACGTACACAAATGCATGGATCTCGCCATACCCAATAGAACAAAGACGCTCTCCTCAAAAAAAAGGAAGCCACTCTGGTGGTCCCCTGCTATAAACAAACTCTACAACAGAAGGAGGAAACTGATGCAGAATAAGGTGAAGTCCCAAGACTGGAAAAACACCCTTATCAGCTTCAACAAAAAGTTGAGATCCCTCATAAAATCCTCTAAAGCTAGCTATGAAAACAGAATTGCAGCAGATAGTAAAGACATCCACAAGGCCTTTTATAGTTATGTAAAGAATCTCCATGGCAATATCCAGATTTCCTTGGAGCTACTGCACAAATGGTACCTCCTATACTGAGCCAACAGATATTGCCAATATACTGGCTGAGAGATTCCGTGCCAACTTTACTCCCCCCCCAAAGGACCAATCACAATACCAGTAGATTGCCAAGCACCCAGTATTACTGCTGCCTAGGTTAAAACATATCCCTGGCTGTGTACTACATGAACTGCAGAGTGAACTGGCACCTCTCCTGTGTGCCCTGTTCAATCACAGCCTCACCTCAGGCTTTGTCCCTACCAAGTGGTGCACTGCTTTAGTCATCCCTCTTCACAAAGAAAGAGCAACTACAGACCCTGGGAACTATCACCTCATTAGCCTGACAAGTCTGATAGGCAAAGCTATGGAACGCATCATCATGGACCTAGTAAACAAGGATATAGGGAATCTCCAAACTCTGGATCCCACACAGTTTGGTTTTGTGAAGGGTAGATCATGCCTGCTCAACTTGGTTGACTTATTTGAGTCAGTCACCAGAGTTGTGAATGAAGGCAAGGTGGTTCATACAGCCTACCTTGATCTGGCCAAGGCCTTTGATACCATTCCCCACTCAGGAATCATAGAAAAACTCACTAAGCTAGGCATCAACCCCTATATCACTAGGTAGGTTGCAAACTGGCTCACAGATAGAAGCCACAGTGTGAAAGTAGCAAGTTGGGAGCCATTATTAACTCCCCAAGTGATATTGACATCCTACAGAAAGGCCTCAATGAGACCAACGACTGGTGTCAGAACCATGACCTTAAGGTCAATGCCAAAAAATGTGTCGTCATCCCCTTTGAGAAAAACCCATTTCCCATGAATTACCACATCAATGGTAGTCCACTGAACACAGAAGGTGTTATAAGAGATCTGGGAACACAGGTTGACAGAAACCTCTCTTTTGACCACCACGTTGCCACTGTGGTCAGAAAGTCCTTCTGTGTGGCACATCTCATTACTAAGGGTTTTGCATCCAGGAAAAAGGAGGTCATTGTTTCCCTCTACTCTTCCCTCATTAGGCCAATCATCGAGTACAATGCCCCATTTGAGATATACCTCACTAGACACCTGCAACAACTGGAGAGGCTCCAAAAGTACCGCACAGAGAGGATCCTAGGCCTTAAACAGTTGTCCTATATGGACAGACTAAAAAAACTCCAACTATTCTCTCTCATATTGCCTACTTAGAGGCGATCTCTGCTTGACTTACAAAGCCATGTCTGACCCAGCTCTGTTAGAAATGCTACATCTAAAGAAATCCCAATTCCCCCCACACCACACAATCCAGAGACCTCAACCTCATTACCACAATCAACAGAAAGTGCTGGAGGGACAGGCTTATAACAAAGAGACTGCCCATGCTATGGAATAGACTTCCCATACATGTCAAACAGAGCACCTCACTGGCCCTCTTCAAGAGAAATCTTGATGAGTGGATGGGAAAAAGAAAATTCACCCCGGGATCACTTCAGTGGCTCTACTCAACAGAGACACTGGGAACTAAGGTTGGGTGGCACAATGCCAGGGTAATCCCATGGGCTAGGCTTGTAAAGGCTCCAGTGCCATTAGCATAGTACACACCTATGAACCTATATAGTCAGGAATATAGCAAAGCTTAGTTTAGATATTTTCTTCATTTATTTGAGACTGTCTTGCAATATTGTTTTAAATATTTCCTGTGATTGTGAACTCTGTCACTGTAAATATATACAGAGTATTTTCTTGTTCTTTTAATATTTATTATTAAATATATTTAAAGCTTTCATTATGGCTGATCTGTCTAGAGATATTTAAGTTCTGAGAGTACTTGCATATTTATTTGGTGACACTGTGTGGGCCACTCCTAATAGCCTTGCTCTGGGTCAAACTACCATTTGTATTAATAATAACATTACACAGTAAGATTGGATACCTTTTGTTAAGGGCCTTAAAGTAGCTGATAAAGAGTGGCTGGTGGCAGTGATAACTATCTTATAGTCTGGGCAAAAGGGGGCACAGCTAGTAAACCTGTGCCAGCCTTTCCCAGGTGTGTGTGTGTGTGTGTGTGTGTGTGTGTGTGTGTGTGTGTGTGTGTGTGTGTGTGTGTGTGTGTGTGTGTGTGTGTGTGTGTGTGTGTGTGTGTGTGTGTGTGTGTGTGTGTGTGTGTGTGTGTAAATCAGACGTCAAAGAGTGTGTGTTTCAGCTATTTGGGGAGGGACATGAAGCACTGGTTGGACAGAGAGGGTGCTCGAGGTCTTGCCTTTGCCACTCAGTGGAGATCTAAACTCTACAGCTGTGCCAGTGGAAAGTCATATTGGGGATCTGGAGAAAGAGTGAGAAACCAGCCCCACACTGACTGTGGTCTTTGTGTGCTCTTAAGGGAAAATGCACTTGATGCAGAGAGCCGCATCTGGAAATTGTGTGTATGTACTTGTCATCCTCTCAATGTACGTCCCCCACTGTTGCCATTGGTGAGGATTGAGGCTGCTTGATTTCTGATCCAGTGGTAGGGCATCACAACATCATAGCAAACTTTTTTACAAATACTGTAGCACCTTCTATTTAACATAGAGGTGAAGGTAAAGACATCTTGTAGAAAAAAAAAGAAATGATATTTAATTCAATTTAAGTACATTGCCTTAAAACTGAGATATACAATATTATTTATTATTTATTTTTTATTATTTTATATTTTTTAACCTGGAATGTCCGACTGGACACATGTCCTTTTTCAGCAGGGGCCCGGGTAGAAACGTTCGACGTACAGAGTAAAATATTACACGAGACAGCTGAAATACGGTTGGATTACATGCAAGCATATATAACATACATACATTTTTATGTCTACTAATAATCCTGTTAAGAAATAATACCTTACAAAGACAGAGTTTAAACATCAAATACTTCAGTCTAGTTGGGTTATATATACATTATAATAATGCAGGTAGGATGAGATATGTGTTAATGATAGAGTGGATAGGAAAGAGTTCTGAGTAGAGGGGAGAGTGGATAGGTAGTAGGTGGCAATGGTCAAATTAGGGTAAGTAGGAAAGTTGTAGACATGCAGAGGATCAAGAATAAAGCATAAGCTGTTAGTTGTGTTAGTAATAGAAGGTGGGATGTTTAGGAAGTTAGTTGGATTAAGGAAAGGAAGGGAACACTTAGTGGGAGAAGCAGAGAGATGTGAGAGGGGAAGTGTTACTGGAGCAGTAGAGCAAGGAAAGTTGAGATAATGGAGGGCAGAATGAATAGAGGGGGAGAGAGATGTATTAGTAGATTGAAAGTACTAATTAGAGATTAGTCAGGGTTGGTGCAGTTACATAGCCAAAGATGCTGTAGATGGGATTTTATAGCTTTTTTGAAGGGGGTGAGGGTAGTTATTGCTGCGATGTTGGGAGGGAGGCTGTTCCACTGCTTAGCAACAGAGATAGTGTAGAGAGAAGTGTCAGTGGAGTTATTGGCTTTGATTACTTCTTAGGCTCATAGGTAGGTACTAGGCTATCTGCCCGAAGGCATTTATAAGCCTAGCCGGAATGTGTTGGCTTTCGCCGCCCCTTAGATTAGTTCCCTGTGCCTCTGCCAGCAGAGCTATTGAAGTGATCCCTGGGGTAAACTTTCTGTTTCCCATCCACTCGTCAAGGTTTCTCTTGAAGAGGATTAGCGAGGAGCTCTGCCTAATGTGGACTGGAATCTTGTTCCAGAGACTGGGAAGTCTCTGGGACAGGAATCTATCCCTCCAGCACGTCCTATTTATTCTTGTGGTGAGGTTTAGATCCCCGGAGCATGTGGCTCTTGGGGATATGGTTTTCTTTAGGTGGAGCATATCCATCAATTCTGGGTTGGACATGGCCTTGTATGTCAGGCAGGGATCACCTCTGAGTAGGCGGTATGCAACCGAGTACAGCTGGAGTTTCTTCAGTCGAGTTGCATAGGACATCTGCTTGAAGCCAGTGATCCTCTTGATGAGGAACTTCTGTGGTCTTTCCAGTTGTTGCAGGTGTCTTGTAAGGTACATCCCAAATGGGGCATTGTACTCTATGATGGGGTCTGATGAGTGATGCGTAGGGGGGCCCAATGACGTCTTTCGATTTGGATGCAAACCCTTTTGTGATTAGGTGGGCCAAATAGAAGGATTTTCTAACCACTTTGGCAATGTGATTATCAAAGGAGAGGTTACTATCTACTTGGGTCCCCAGATCCCTTATTATGTCTTCCGTATTTAGGGGGCTACCACCTATGTGGTAGTTTGTGGGTACTTTGTTTTTTCCAAAGGGGATAACTATGCACTTTTTGGCATTTAGCTTGAGGCCATGGTTTTTACACCAGGTATCTTTCTCAGTGAGACCCCTTTAAAGGATGTATGTGTCAGCCGGAGAGTCAATTATAGTCCCTAGTTTTCATTTGTCTGTGAACTTGGTCAGCCATAGTCCTCCTGTGCTTGCCTGTACCTCTGAGAAGTATATGCCGAACAGGAGGGGTCCTAGGACTGAGCCCTGGGGAACGCCACTTGTAACTGGTTTAGAGTCAGACCTAGCTCCCACAACTCTTACCATGTGGGCTCTGTCCTTGAGCCAGTTGGCAACCCATCTTGTGACTTAGGGGTTTATGATCAGGCTGGTGAGCTTGTCTATAATACCTGAGTGGGGAATGGTGTCGAAGCCTTTGCGAGGTCTAGGTAGGCTGTGTGTGTGGACCACCTTTCCCTCGCCTATAGCCTTGGTAACTGTCTCAAAAAATTCCACCAGGTTTAGGAGGCATGATTGCCCTTAACAAAGCCGAACTGGGTAGGATCCAGTGTTTGGAGGTTTCCAATGTCTCTGTTAATGAGATCCATGATGATGCACTCCATAGCTTTGCAGACCAAGCTAGTCAGGCTTATAGGGCGATAGTTCCTGGGGTCCGTTGTGGCTCCACCTTTATGGAGCGGAATAACCGTTGCTGTGCGCCACTCTGTACAGTGTGTTTAGGTGAGGAGTTCATCCTTGAGCTCATGTAGGATGCAGCCTGGGACACCATCCGGTCCCATTGATGCTGTGTTTTTGGCTTTGGAGAGGGCTGTTTTAACCTGAGTGTATGTGATTTCAGGGGCACTACATTCTTCTGGTATAGTTATGGGCCCTTTTGGGGGTGAGAGGGGGGTGAAGTTTGCACTGAACCTGTCTGCCAGGATGTTGGCTATATCGGTCGATTCAGTGTATTTTGTGCCATTCTGCACTAACTCTGAGCAGATTTGAGAATTGCCACTTAGATTCTTGACATAGCTAAAGAATGCCTTGTGGTTATCTTTGGAGTCCATGGCAGTTTTTCTTTCGAAGCTAGCCTTGGATGATTTTATGAGCGAACGTAGTTTCTTGCTGATACTGATCAGGGATGTCTTCCCTTCTTGGGATTTTACTCTTTTCTGTACTAGTTTCCTCCTTCTATTGTATAGCTTGTTTATGGCAGGGGTCCACCAGACTGGTTTCCTTTTCTTGGGGGAGTGAGTCTTGGTTTTGTTTGGGATAGCATGATCCATGCATTCTTGTAGGTGCCCATAGAGTGCATTAGTAAAGGATTTTTCAGCTTGGACATTGTTATCCTTTAGCATGGAGGCTTTGAAACGTCCCACCTTGGTCTTAAGTAACGTGAAGTTTGCTTTTGAAAAGTTTTTCACAGTGGTTTCTTTGAATGGGGATGGTGGTGGAACATGTATATCCAGAGTGATTAGTTTATGGTCAGATCTAACCAGCGAGGGGTTGACCTCCGGTGTGGAACACTGGTCGCCCATGTTGGTGATGACCAGGTCCAATATGTTGTCACCTCTGGTGGGGGTGTTGACCAGTTGATCCAGGGTGTTTGAGTTTATAAATTCTAGGAAATGTTGGGCAAGGGAGTTCGTACTTGAGTAGTTCTCCCAGTTAATGTTTGGGTAATTGAAATTACCCAATATGAAGGTGTTTGGTAGGACCTTTATGTTTCCCAGTGTTTCCAGGAATGCGGAGTGGGGGTCCTGGGACATGGTGGGTGGTCTGTAGCAAGCTATAATTTGAACAGCAGTTTTGCCTGTTGTTAGTTGCACGTGGATGATCTCTGAAGCATCGTGCTGTGCCACTAACCTGGAGGTGTGGGTATCCTTGATGAATATGGATACTCCCCCGCCTTTTGTATTTCGGTCTGGGTTTTGTGTCCAAAATGTATGGTATGAGTTGTAGCGTGGTAGTGCTGGGGTGCTCTCTGGAGCCTTAAACCAGGTTTCTGTTACTGCACATATATCGATTTTCTCCATACTGAGGAGTGCCTTGAGTGCATGCATTTTGAGGTTTAGACTTCTGGCATTGAGCAGCATTACCCTCAGTTTTTTGTTACTTATGCTATTTACGGCGGTGGGTTTGTCTTTTGAGCCTTGCCTAAAAAAGGCACTGTGGGGGTGGCAAAAATCTTGGCCAGTATTCGAAAACCTAAGGGTGACATATGCAAGCCATCTCTAGCGAAGCAGTGTGGCTTATCGAGCATGTCATCCCAGGCTGACAGACACTGGATCCCCTTTGAATGACACCAGAAGCTTAGCCAATTCTTGAAATTGATAATTTTTTCTCTATACTGTGGTATCATTTTTGGTGAGGGCAGGATGCTAATCAGGGTCAGGGTCATACCAGCCTGAGCTACGTTATCAGAGAGCTCCTCCATGTCTCTTTTCATGTAGTCCAGGGAGTTATGGCTCAGGTCATTCACACCAACATGGACAATGACAAAGTCATATTTGTACTTGTTCTGGAGTGACCTGAGTGCTTGTGTTATGTGGTGGATCCTGACACCCAACAGGCAGCTAACATTAACCTTCTCCTTGTTCAGCCTAGTGAGTGGGACGTCAGTGTGCCTGACTATAGAGTCACCTATTACTAGTGTGTTGGGTATGTTATTTTGCCTTAAGGGCTGTGATAGTGTGGCACACTGGTTTTTGAAGTATGTGTTTCATGGTTAGTGTTGGGGGGGTGGAGGTTGCTTGGATGTCTGCTTTGGAGATCTCTGTTGCTTTTGCAGATTTTTATTTAGAGCCTCCGAGTATGTTTTTGTGTATTTATGTGTGTTTTTTGCCAGTGCTGGTTTTATAGGTCTATGTGAGACTGGTAGTGTGATGCAAGTAATTCCCTTCTCCTATTGACTGCTTGGTCCAGTCTTGAGTTGAGAGAGCTTAGCCTCCAGTTTGGCTGTATAAGTACATCTCTTGCATATATTAGTGTTTGGTGGAAGGAGGAGAGGGTTGTCTGTGTACATGAGGCAATTGTAACACCTAAAACTGCCCTTTGGACATGCCTGGATAGGTACAGTGAACTGTTTTACTGATTGGCTGGTAAGGTCGAATAGAGAGCCTTGTCCTTCTCTACAGTATAGGGGGTGTAGTGCTAAGGTTTATTAGTGCTTGCTATGTGTTTTGGGCAAGTGCTGGGATGAGAAGTGAATGATTTGAGTGCTTACGTTGAAAGTTTGTCTAGTTCCAGTAGGAGTTTCTGATTTGATCGCAAAACTCTAGTTTTGGCACTTAGTTGAAGTAGGTTTTGTAGAGCAAGGATTTTGTCGGGTGTGAAGAGTAGTACCTACTCACTATATTTTTTTCACCAGGGAATGAATTAGGGAGAAATAGTAGGTGGATTGGTCATTAGTGATTAGTTATAGCTTTGGATAGAGGGAATAATAAGGAGAAGATTAAGGAGGCCTGGTATTAAGGGAGCAAGGACATATGGGGTTCATAGGTTCATAGGTTCATACTAGGCTATCTGCCCTAGGCATTTATAAGCCTAGCCAGAGTGTGTTTGGCTTTCGCCACCCATTTTAAATGAATTTTGCTATGCCCTTTTTCGAGGTTAGTATACTGTGCCTCTGTCTAACAGTGACACAGAAGTGATACCTGGGATAAACCTACGATCTCCCATCCACTCATCAAGATTCCTCTTGAAGAGAGTCAATGAGGGACTCTGCCTAACCTGGACTGGGATTTTATTCTAGAGTGAAGGGAGCCTCTGGGTTATGAATCTGTCCCTCCAGCGTGTCCTATCTTGGGTTGAGATAACTTTTTAGTGAGGATTTAAAAGCATTAAGGGAATCTAATAAAGTAATAGTTGTTGGTAGAGCATTCCATAATTTAATGATGGAATAGGAGTATAGGCTTTGTTCTGCTCTTTTGTTTGGTTTTGATATGATCAGATGTTGTTTATTAGTGGGCCATAAATTTCTAGAGGGGGGTATAAGGTTGAAGGGTTGACAGTAGAGCAGGGCATTTCTCTGGATTATATATTAGCTTGTGAGCCAGAGTTAGTTTTGTGTAACTGAGGTATTGGGAGAATTCATACCAGTTAAGCATTTTGATAGCTTGGTAATGATGGGTACGGTGTTGCAAGCAGGAGGCAAATTTTGCAGTTTTGTAGTAGCAGCATTGTAGTTTATTAAAGAGAGAGGAGTGAAGGTTTGTGAAGATGGGAGTACCATAAAAGAGGGAGGGAAGTAGTTAAGATTTGGCCAGTTTCATTTCTGAGGGTCCATCCATGTACTTTTGATGACTTTTAGTTCTAATGTTATGCCATAATAATAAAGATTGGATTTTGATATATACTGAGTTTGTCAGCCTGACCACATCTTTGTGTGTATATGATTTTTTGAAATAAATAACAAAGAACTGACTAACCTAATGGCTGTGAAGACCTTTTGGTGGTCCCTACAAGTATAAGATGATATCATTGAAGCTGTTCAACATTTTAAAACAAAATTCTCATGAACATTTGTCAATAGACTCACCTACAGACTGCACTTAGTTTTGATTTTAGGTATAAAGCCATGCATTAACATTCCTATTTGTGTAATGGGTGTCATTTTGTATGCATTATGGAGGTGTTAGTATATTTAAATTGTCACTAAATGTCATGTTTAAGGATGAATATGCATGCTTTTCTGGTCTGATATAATGCTAGACTAGTCCAGATGGGTGCTAGATTTTTACTTCATTTTCCACCCTGAAAATAAACCATATACCTATCCCTTAGATATTTTTGACATAATGGAACTTTGCAGATTGTCACTGAAATGTTTATCATCACCTGCATTCTTGAAATTTGTATATAAGGCAATATCTCTAGTATGATTTGACATTTTGACTTATCTTAATAAAAGTTTCAGGCAACTAGACATACAGTGTTAGACACATATTACACCTAGATAGCAGTTTCACTCATATGGATTCTGTTTGGGACGCCATTTTGCCCTAGTCACTTCAAAGATATTTGATGACAGCATATGTCTAGTGATAAAAATAGTTTTGTTTTGGAGAAATATATAAATGGTTGTTAGTTATTATGTAATATCTTTAAGACTACACCGAAAAACTCTGGAAAACCAATTGATAAATATAGAATAAAACTTCTGATAAACCACAAAGGAACTACTTAAAACTGACTCAGATAACAAATATAAAAGAGACCCCACTCAAGTGTGAAGAGCTTTCATCCTTTTTATGTATCAGAACTTCATCAGATAAATCAAATTACAGGAGCATAAGAATATAACATAGTGAAGATAATAATGAATATTAATTGCTCGAACATAACCAATAACAACCACCAAACTTCATGTGTTCTCCATCCAAAAATGATGATTTTTGGTGGCATAATTTCAGTGATAGAAAATATGTATGATTTTAACTTGAATTTTCATCTGTTATAATACCACCGCAATACAAATATTTTTCTATGTGCATTTTGTCCTCATGCATGCTGACCATTTAGCCAGTCAGATTCAGCCTGGCCATTCTTTGAATTAGGGAAGTATCCACTACACTACTGTGTGAGTTGTCCAGAGGAGCCATCATTCAGGCATCCATGAGGGTTGCTTGCCCCCACTTCTATGCCAGAGGCAGACACCTTCATCCACTGTTCATGGTAGATCTGGCTTTTCCCTGAGAATCCTATCTAGCTGGCCCTAGCATCTTCATGTCATTCTAATTGTGTGCTATAGTGGCATTTTAATATGGTCTTGATATACCCCTTGTGGTTGATGTAGGTACTTACATTAGTATTGGGAAAGCCTCCTGATATGCACATGCTTCTCCATGCCTGCCCCTTGAGAGTTATTGAATGTGGTCTGGGATCATCAGGTTGATATCCTGCAGTCATATGGCTACTTATTTCATGCTGGTCTCGTCTTGCATGGAAACAGATAGACAATTGTGATCACTACCTTCCTCCCCATAGGATGAGTGAGCCAAAAAATCCACTCATTCTCATCTTAACCTGCCCAGCTGTTTCAGCACCTGAGCCACTAGTTAAATGCAGGTCATCTGAGTTGTAGTCAGGGTTTTATCATTCTATGCAACAGAACTGGGCAACTCGCTACAAATATGTTCTAAGTACATATTACATTTCTTCATCCAGTGACAAGACTAACCCCTTGCACACTGAAAAGGCTTTGTAGGCCTACATTTGGTGCCTACATAAAGGAGCCAATATCTCAAACACCCTTTGACATTTTAATTAAAAAATTATGGAATTGAATATGAACACTCAGGATCACTCTGTATTTATTTATTAATTCAGCCATAAGGGCTTGCAAATAGGTAGGCACTACATTTCTCTGGGCATTTTGCAATTTTTTTGTAGAGTAGTTTTTGGTAGCATATTTCCAGTTACAGGCAATAATACAAGTCTAATGTGTATATAAATACAGTCAAAGTTAGAATACAGAAAAAAAAACAAAGCAATGTTTAAAAATAAGTAAAGAATCATAACATACAGAAAACATTTTTGTAGGAGGCTTACATCTTTGCATGGCTACACAGCCATGAAGAAGTCTGCAACTTTATTTATTTTATTGTATTTATTTTACATTTGTTGACCGGGCTAGTCTAACTTGATACATGTCCATTTTCAGCAGAGGCCCGGGGAGATAAGCTCCACTTGAAAAGATTAATAAAACATAGACATAAACATAAAATGGTAAACATATAAATGTATGTACAAAAGTAATAGCAGATTATTACATTTCAATTGGTGACTACAAAAATTGTTACAGAACATTATATAAATGTGCTAGTAGCTCTAGTCTCAAGGAAGGAAGAAAAAAGAAACTAGGTCAGCAGAGTTGATGATAGCAATGCCATTTTAGATTAGTCTGGGTTTGTACAGGGGCATAACCAGTGTGTTTTGAGGTAAAGTTTCAATTTTTGTTTAAATAGTGTTAAAGAGGACATAGATGTAAGTTCATTTGGAAGTTGGTTCCAGTATTTTCCAACAGCATTACAGAACAGCGAGTTACCAGAGATATTGTTAGATATACTAGTAGATACTAGTAATTTTTTGGATGAGCGTAAGTTATTTAGGTTTTTATATGGGATGAAAAGGTTTGATAGTATTGGCGTTTTAGTTGGTTGGAAGAAGGTTTTGTGGGCAATGATAAGTTGGTTATAATGGATTTGGTTTTGTAGCTCAAGCCAGCCTAGATTTTTCAGATTATGACAATGGTGGGTTCTGAAAGAGGAGGCTGTGGCAAATCTAGCTATGCTATTATAAGAGTTTGACAGTTTGTTGAGGTTATTCTTAGTCAGATTTGTATATATGGATGAAGCATAGAGGAGTGTAGAGATTAAATGGGTAAGGGTAATAGAAGTTCTGGCTTGTGGAGTAAGGAATGGTTTTATCCTATACAGAGAGCCCAGTTTCCTGTTTACGGTTTTTATAGTATTGTTAATGTGAGTTTTGTAGGTAAGGTTGTTGTCTATTGTTATACCTAGATGTCTAGTGGTTAGGTCTGGAGATATAATGCTTCCGTTATTGGATAGGACTGAGAAGTTTATTGGTCTGGACTTGCGGGTGGGTGTGAAGAGCAATAGTTTAGTCTTTTTGGGGTTCAGGAGGAGGCAGCATTGTAAAAAACAATTTTCTACTACAGTAAACATTCTCTGGGTTAAGGATGTAGTTCAGATGAAGATTTAGCTGAGCAGATGATTGTAGAATCATCTGCATATTGAATACAGGAAGCTTGAGTAATTACTAGATGAAGGTCATTTATATAGATTGAGAATAAGAGGAGTCCTAGAATTGAGCCCTGAGGCACTCCTAGTGTAACAGGGAGATGTAAAGATAGGTTATTGTCCCAAAGCACCGCTTGTTGTCTGTTGTTAAGGTACGATTGGAACCATTGAATAACCAGTGAATCTAGGGAAAGAGATCTTAGTACATTTATAAGTAGCTGATGGTTGACCATATCAAAAGCTTTGGAAAGGTCAATAAAGAGTGCTGAGGAGAGGGTGTTATTATTTTTGTTATGATCGATACTCTCAGAGAAGGATAGAAGAGCAGTGGTAGTACTATGAAATGGTCTGAAGCCATGTTGGCAATTTGCTAGTAGATTATTTTGCAGTAAGTGATCAAGTAGTTGTTTATGGATACATCTTTCCATTAGTTTAGCTAAAGGAGACAGTAATGCTATTGGACGGTAATTGGAGCATTCGTTAAAATTGCCACCTTTGTGTAGGGGGATGATGTGTGAGATTTTCCAGATGGTAGGAATATTTCCCTCTTGTAAGGTTCTATTTATCAGGATTGATATTGGGTAGGCTATAGCTTTGGCAGCTTTTTGGAGATATTCTGCTGGTAGGTTATCGGCTGATGGGGTTGATGGTTTTAGTTTTTGAAGAAGATTACAGATAAGGTGAGTTGGGACTGGTTGCCAGTGGAATATAGGGAGTGAATTTGTTACAGAATTTGGGTGAATAGAATTCTGAGTTGTTATTTGATTGGCCAGTGATTGGATGGCCTCTGTGAAGAAGGTATTGAAGACGTTAGCTGTTTGTTTGGGATCTTTGGGGTTGGCTCCTGTTGGGGGTGGTGTGGTGGAATGACCAGGGTGAAGAAGTTTGTTTATACTGGCCCAGAACTTTTGTGGATTACTTTGGTTATTTTGCTGGAGATGACAGTAAAAGTTTTTTTTTGTCCAAGAAAATGGCTTTTTTGTATAATTTCTCATTTGTTTAAATTTAAGTTGGTCTACGGGTTGCTTAGTGGATCTCCATAGAGCCTAGAGTTTGTTTCTAAGTAGAATTTTCTGCCTGGTTTCCTTAGTAAGCCATGGGGCTGGCTTATACTTATTTCTGATAGTACGCTTTGGTGCATGATAGTCTAGGTTAGTTAAAAATTTTGAATTAAAGTAATTCACTGCCTCATCACTTTGCTATTTTCTGATAGTGATAGCACAACATGATTCAGTAAACATCTCCATTCAGTAGTTGAATTAGGTAAAAAAATACAATTTTAGTTTAGGGTTTAAAATTGGTTGTATTAGAACAGCATGTTAATGTACAGTTCTGATTATCTATTGATGCCAGACCTTAAATGAAAACTGTACTTTGTGGTTGAATTTGAATGCCACAATTACATGGAACGGACTGACCAGGCAAGTATTGGTAGCTCTGAATTAATGCCAACATGTTACTATGTTCTGGGCATATACTGTATTCCTCCCAGAACTAAATAGCTATACCTACTCCTTACACAAACTGAATATATGGAAACTTTTGCCATGCAAATTCATATGTTCATGTAGACCTTTGGTACTTTCTAACAGCACAAGATCATATCTCTGAAAATGTTTGATATTTCTAAGAACATTTTTTTTAGAAGTATATTTAAATACTTATTTATAGAGTATATTTAGGTTCTAGTTTTAAGATTAAATGTAATGGAACATTTGCATTTTGAATTTCTGGGTGTCATTTCAAAATTCTCTTATTTTTGTACCTTTAAACTTCATATGCTTGAAACTTTATGTACAGAATAATGCTGATCTTCATTCTAATATTGTATCAACATAACATATTTATGCTTTCATGTATATTATATTTACTATCCTATAAAATGTGTATTTGTTTGTACTAAACAGAATGTACTAAATATTTGCAGGCTGTCAGCTGCTAAGTGAAGAAAAACTTCAGTATCTGCTTTGCGTAGCTATTATGATAAAATAACTACAAAAAACATATATTTTCCTTCTTTCATGAAGAATGAATTTCATCTCTTTTTGCACACAAAACTTAGATACAAATCCAGAGAATAAACCTGCTTAGATAGAGTTCATAGGTTCATAGGTGTATACTATGCTAACAAGTACCGGGGCCTTTATAAGCCTTGCCAAGCATCCCAATAGTATCCCACAAGTTTATGTCCCTTAGAAGTTATTTTAAAGGTATATGTAAACTAGGGCAGGTTTCATAGGCTGTCTGTGTTCATTAGAGACATAGGTGCTAGTCCTAGGGTATATTTCTGATTCCCTATCCACTGTTCCAGTTTTCTTTTGAATACAGTTATGGAAGAGCTGTGCCTCACATAGATGGGAATTCTGTTTGAGAGGGGGGAATTCTCTGAGATACATATCTGTACCTGCAATATATCCTATTTATGTCACAATCAAAGTTTAAATTCTTAGATTGAATAATTCTTATGGTATTCATTTAGCTGATATGTGAAAGGTTCATCAGAGTGGGATCCAAGCATGCCTTGTACACCAAGCATAGAGTGCCTATCAAGAGTCTGTAGGAAACAAAAGAGTGTAGACATAGGGCTTTGATGCTATCTGTATAGGACATGTTGTTTACAACCCATATTCTTCTTGTGAGGAACCTCTGCGGATGTTACAGTTGTTGCATGTGCATGGCCAGGTTCATATGATGGGCCTGATGAGGACCAAATACAGTGGAACAATGACTTTCCTGGACCTAGATGCAATGCCTTTGCTTATAAGTTGAGTAATATTGAATGCTTTCCTTACTACCTCAGACACATGTTGGTCGAAAGTCAGGTTACTATCTACATGCGCACCCAAATCCCTGACCACTGGTTCTATTCATAGGGGTGTGCTATCAGTGAGATAGTATTCTAGGGTGTCTGACTTCCCAAAGGGTACTATTATACATTTCTTGTCATTGAGTTTTAAGCCATGGCTTTGGCATCAATTATTTCTCTGTTAGTCCTTCCTGTAGGATGTTAGTGTCTTAGGAGGAAATTATATGGCTGCTCCTAGTTTGCAATCATTTGAAACATGGCTAGAGGGCCCTGAAATTGGCCTTGACTTCTGAGAAGTAGATGCAAAAATGAGTGGACCCAGCAGAGATCCCAGAGGAACTCCACTAGTGATTGGCCTCTTTGTGGAGGTTGTCTCCCCTGTCCTAACTAACTGGATCCTTTCTGAGAGGCAGCTGGCTATCCAGCATGTAACATATGGTTTATACCTATATCCATGAGTTTGTTTACAATGCCTGAATGAGGTATTGTATCAAATGCCTTAGCCAGGTCAAGGTTATCAGTATGGACCATTTTGCCCTCATTTGTTGGCTTGGTGACCTTCTCAAAGAAATCCACCAGGTTTACTAGGCATATCTGCTCTTTATGAAACCAAACTGAGTTGGATCCAATGTTTGAATGTTTTCTGTCCTTATTAATCATTTGCACGATAATTCTTTCAATGGCTTTGCATATGAGAATAGCCAGACTTATAGGTCTGTAGTTCCCAATGTCTATTGATGGTCTGTCTTTATGCAGAGGGATGATCATTGCAGTTCTTCATATGTGTGGTACAAAGCCTGTCTAGAGGCTGTGGTTAGATAGTGACTATAGTGGTCTCGACAGGTCATGTTTCAGGCTGTCTAGAATGCATCCTGCAATGTTATTGGGGCCTATTGATGCAGTATTTCTGGCCTAACAGAGCTCATCTAGCTATTGTTTCATAGTGATAGTTGGGGGAGGTTTGTTTGTTTGGTATTTCCTGGGGGAAGGCTAGGGGAGAGAGGGGGTAAAACTGGAGATGAATATGATGACCACCAGATTTGCTATATATTTCAGCTCAGTGGTGGCTCTATTTTCAATCAGTTGTGCACAGTGTTTTATGCTGCACTGAGGTTTTGGACATAGCTTAAAAAAAGCCTTGTGGTTGTCTTTTACCTGGGAGGCTATCTTTGCCTCAAATTTGGCTTTAGTATACTTAATTTGCCCTCTTAATTGTTTTATATTGATAAGAATATTTTTATTATGCTGGATGTAGCACTTCCTAATCTTGGCTATGTTTGCATTCCACCAGGAAGGTTTGTTTTTTGAGTTAGCCCTGAACTTATTTCCGGTAGGCACAGGTGTCTCCATGCATTTACTGACAGGATTGTATGGGGTTTCTTTATCAATTCTTCTAGAGGTTTGTGGGGCTTGAAATTTTGACAGGTTATCACTTCTTTTGACTATGTAAAAGTAAAAAATAGTTCACAGATAAAATATTTTTTTTTTCCTGGGGATTATTTCTGTTTTCACACACACAGATAGCCCTTCCTCCCCAAATAATTGCATGGTTAATTGAAAATATGGTTAATTGAAAAACAAATACCCACAGTAATGTGTTTCAGCTTTTACATATACACTCTCTACATGATGATCATTTAACTCTGATCAAATGGCATAAAATGTTCAGGAAAGGTGGTGCTCATTTTGTTTCAACACAGTGTTCACTCAACTCCACTCACAAACACCCAAATAAGTATTTTCCTGGCAGGCATGTCTGATGCACTAGATTAAGAAAATGCACATCAACTGTCTCCAGCATTGCGTTTCAACTCCCCCATACCTGATTCTACCTCTAGTCATTAGTGGTGTTAAGGTTATAGTAACATGTAATGTGCCTAATGTATATAGTAAGCAAGAATGTAATGTTGATTGACTGTTGTTAGTCTTGCTCCAGGTGCATTTTTTTGCAGAACTCTTTAATTAATTCAGTCAGCTAAATATTTCAAACATTAATTTAAAACATTATGTAGGACTTTATGTATTTGTTTGTTTGTTTGTTTTTGTCTGCTGAGTTCAGTATGGCTCCAAACTGAGATATCTTTGCACTTAGTACACTGACACTGTTGTAGGGTGCCAACACAGAGAAAGGGTTTAAAGTAGGACCTCATGACAGGATGTGAACCTGTGTTAAAAATGGAATACATAAGAAGTAGTCCTTAAAGGGAGAGAAAATGAGCAAAGTGATACTAGAATCAAGGAAGGCAGGCACAAAGATAATGGAAAGATGGAATGAGCATGCACAGAACTCAGAATATCAAAACTAACCAGAAGCTCAGTATCCAGCTGTTTCTAGAGCAATCTATCTGCAGGTTGCGCTACATTTATGCATATGGTTGTATCTTTTACTGTATTTATGTTATTAGTGACGTAAATGTTAAACTGTCAAATGTGAACCTTTTGTGTTCAAAACTGCAAAATACAATAACTTAAGGCCCAGTTCTACACTACGTGTTTACTGATTTATTTATATTTATACATATTTTGTCCGGTACAGTGTGTTGATCTCAGTGAATCATTTTCAGGCCCAAGCAGGGTAACAAACCAACACTGGTGATACATTTAAAATATCAACATGAGATATACAATATTTATACAATAAACAGGTAAACAAAAAATAAGTGGCGACCCCACTCGGTGGGTTAGTAAATGAGTTCATCCTCTCCAACAATCAGATTTCAGCAGAAATCCCTGCACTTGGGAGCAAAGTCACCTGATCCTGGCATATGCTATGAGCCATTCTCTGACTATGAGATCATGCCTTGCATCTGAGCCTTCTAGCTCTTTTCTCCCACTCACGTACTTCATATCTTAGTCTTGATATATGCCACTGAAAAATTCTCACAGTTGAAGTGTAAAAGCAAATCTTCAAAGTGTCTATATAGCCACTAAATGAGCCAAGACCTGCAACTGCAATGTATTTACCGACATGGAGAAGAACACATTTTTAAACAGTGCCATTGGTAAATGCACTTTAACTTGGATGCCCAAATATGTCGCAGAAAGAAACTAATGGTATACATCGCTATTGGAATGATAGTGGTGACAGATGATTCCTTGCATATGGATCAATGAGGGGATCTTTGCAGTATTCCCAGGTTTAGACCAGAGCATCATTAAAAGAACCAAGAAGATGGTGTGTAGGTTCATAGGCATGTACTAGGCTAATGGCCTGGAGCCTTTACAAGCCTAGCCCATAGGATTACCCTGGCATTGTGCCATCCGACCTTAGCTCCCAGTGCCTCTGTCAGGTAGAGCCACTGGAGTGATTCCCAGGGTGAATTTCCTATTTCCCATCCACATCAAGATTTCTCTTGAAGAGGGCCAGTGAGGTGCTCTGTTTGACGTGTAAGGGAAGTCTATTATAGGTTTAAAGGTTTGATGCTGAAACCCTGGATTGAACCAGGGACCTTTAGATCTTCAGTCTAACGCTCTTCCAACTGAGCTATTTCTTCCCATTAGGTTTTTGTCATATTATCTTAGAAACAGGTTAATTTCAGATATGGCTATTTGCACCCCACAAGTGTTTAGTCTGTCATCAGTAAGACAGGACTTGATATCATACCTCTTTTCTACTTTGGTAGGTAGTTATTTGGCTTTCACACCCCTAGTTTGAATAAAACTATGCCTGTTATTTTGCTTGTACTGCCTTTGCCAGCCACTGTCTATGGTAATCACTGAGATCCCCTGGCCATCCTACACATTGGTCAAGACCTCTTCCACAAGCACTCAAGGCTCTCCTGCTCTCGAGCGTGTAGACCGGATTTGTTCCACATGTGAGGGTCCTCTGCGATCCATCTATCCCATTCCCTATTAATAACCGTGTCAAGCTTTCCTTCTGTGGTTCTGAGGGATCTAGATTTGAGGATCTAGATTTTGAGGATCTCAAATCAGGGGTTTGACATGGCCTTATATATTATCAGTCACCGTCAGGTCTCTAGCAAGCTGCATGAGACTGAATAGATAGAGGGGAGTTTCAGGCTGGGCTGGCAGCAGACAGCATTTTAGACCCTTTCCTTTTATCCTGAGGAACTTAGGGGGCTTTCCAGCTGCTGCAGGTGGGGTGTCCAGATACATAATGGGGGGGGCATTACTCATCATAGGTCTAATGAGTGATGAGTACAGGGGGGACGATGACCCCCCTTGATCTAGATGTGACAGGTAGAAGGTTTTCCTTTTCCTTTTAGCAACAAAAGAGTGTCAAACTAAAGTACCTTGTCAACCTGGTCCCCTCAGATCCCTTTGATGACTTCTTTCTGTGCTGCAGTGTATTGCACCTATATGGTACCTAGGTTTTTCCCGGAAGGGTATGACTATGCATTTCTTGGCATTTTTACTTTAGCTGGCTCTGGCACCAGTTCTGCACCAGTTTCCGGGTGCCTTCTGGAAGGATATCTGTGTCAGATGTGTTTTAACTATGGCGCCCAGTTTGCTTGTACAGAAAAGAATGCCTAACCGAACAAGAGTGGACCCAGGACTGAGCCCTGTGGGACAGTAGACAGTAAGTGGCCTGGAGGAGGTAGATCCCGGGCTCTGGCTTTGGAGGGACTAATTCTAACGTGTAGGTATCACCAGTCTCCTATATATACTATATATATATATATATATATATATATATATATATATATATATATATATATATATATATATATATAATCCTGAAAGCCCAAAATCCTGAAGACCAAAATCCTGAAAACTCAAAATACTGGAAAACTCAAAATCCTGAAAACACACAGGATACCAAAATAAAATAAACACAAACTATATTACTGTTCTACAAGTATAAGCAAGGGGCAAGCCCCCCTGCACCCCCTATGTGGGGCTACTTCACCCTGCTTAAATATATCAACTCCAAGATTGCACTTAATTTAGTGAAATGCAATCTCGGAGTTGATATATGTAAGTAGCAGGGGGTGTGGCGGGTGCAGTGGGGCTTGCCCCCTGCATATAGTTGAAGGGTAATATGTTTCTGTATGTACTTGTACTGGAATATAGTAAGTGTTGGCATCCTGTGTGTTTTCAGGATTTTGAGTTTTCAGTATTTTGAGTTTTCAGGATTTTGAACTTTTAGGATTTTGGTTTCTGGATTTTGGGCTTTCAGGATTCTGTAGCGCTCCTATATATATATATATATATATATATATATATATATATATATATATATATATAACATGGGTTTAAAGTAATAAATCAAGTAAATTCTTCTTGTCTGTATCCTTTATTGTAGGCAGAAATGTTCTAGGAGATTGCAAATAGGTATCGATGAATGATTTCGGTGACTATAGATATTAATCAAGCATATGATAGTGTATTTCGTAAAACATTATTTACTTTCATTCAGAATGTAAACTTTGTGAAGAAGATTTGTACATTGGTAAAAAATGGTTTATGTATTTTCTATTTTAAAATCCATGGTAAATGGATAAATTTGTTCTTCTGCTCTGATGCAAATAGGAGTAAGTCATGTGTTTCCTTGGTACCCCTCTTTTGGGTCATGTGTTTATTACTTGGCAGAGACTTGTGAAGGGAAACTGCCTTTCTTTTATAAGGGTACATTTCCTTCTGTGTTAACTATTGCAAGCTATTTATTGTTGCATACAGAAAATGAGGATCAGTTTGATAAAAAATGATGAGTCGAGTAGTTGTATCTTTGGGTGTCAAGTAACTATGGATTTAGAAAAGGTTGGGAAGACATCTTGGGGCATTATCTTCTTTTAGACACAATTCTCTTTTTTTGGACTTTGAGTCAGTAAAAAAAGCAACGATTCAGTCACAGGGTTTGAAATAATAGACTTAATGGTTAAGGTGTTCACCTTACAGACACAAGGTGCAGGGTTCAATTCTCACATGGGGTAATTGGCTAGGCTTAAAATGACCCACAGGGGCAGTTAGCCTAGTACTAACCTATGAACCTATGAACCTATGATTCAAAGTATTAAGAAATGGAAGGCATTCAAAATGTGCTTTGATAAGAAAGTACCCCCCTTCACCATCTTGACAGGGCTCTGCCTATTGACTCCATTACCAGTACCCATTTGCTCTTCTGGGCAAAAGACGGGCATCCCCAATGTAGTCAAGAGCCATATAGCCCTTAGTTTCTGCCTAGGAATCCAAATTGACTCATTTGTTCCCCAGTATTGAATGTCAGATCATCTGGAGTTTATATGCTATACAATATACAATTTCAGTAAAATATCATACGGTTGCAAAATTTGGAATTTCGGTTCATTCGCCGTGGTTGCACTCCTTTCAGCACCTACCTCAAAATTTACAGCCTTGCCTTCTGTCTTAGTTTGTGCCAGGAGTGGGTTAACATTTTGCAGATTCAAGCTTTACATACTATGTAAGTAAGGTAAACATTTGTTTTGGATACAAAACACTTTCCTCCCAAGGCAAAAAAAAAAATGTGTGAACAGTCAGTGCTAAACTTTGTTTCAGCTTTTCATCCTAGACTATTTGTAAATATTTTAACTTAGTTTTACAGGCTGTTGTTATGTGCCTACTTCTGCCACAAACATCGCATTATTCTTGTTTAAGTTTATACTGAGAAGATATGTGATGTTTGCCATAACATCAATAGCATATAGCAGCTTTGCTGCATTCCATGCTGTTGGTATTCCACACAGTACTGTGTTGTTCATATAATGTTGTATTTTACTGTAAACTGTCTAACTTACAAATCCTTTACATTTTAATTTGATGTTTCCATTGCTGAAACAATATTTAAGGTACTTCAGATAGTATGTCATTTTCTGATAATAACATTCTTTATATGCAACTGTTAACATTTGTCAAAAATATTTGAAACTTGCAAACAATATGGAAATCAATGGGTCCTACACATAACTCTTGGGTACGCCAGTCCCGTGCATTTTCGTCTCTGCAGACAGCATCAGTCATGAGTTTGGTCTCTTTGTGATTGTGAACTCTTGCACATATCACAATAACTTATAGAAAAGGTAAGAAATAATGGAATTTGACATGAAAAGTTTACTGGATGGACTTTTTAAGTTGTCGGTCAGACTAGGATATGGGGCCAATTATTATTCCAGATTCTTTTGATTTCGCAGGGGGTTGCCGCCCCTAACCTTCACGAAACTGAAGGTGCAGCTGTATTTCCTATATAAGTTTCTGACTTATCATCTTTGTAATGAGTCTCCATAATTACAATCTCAGGCTAATCTGCTTAGCCATTTTTTTTTTCAGTCACTGATTCAGTAAGCTTTCTAATACAAGACATAGATTTGCATATCTTAAGCCTGCTATTGGCCAGTGGTCTTTTTTGTGTTTTTTGTTGGTCTTCATTTCGGAATTAAATTTTAAACACATTGAAAGTATGATATTGTTGCATTGTTTTGCAGTTTCCCTCCTAGGACTATTTTTTCCAGAACAAATGCTACCAAAGTACCACACCACCCATTTTCTTCTTTTTTCCCCTCTGTGGTTGATTCAAGAACTGAAATTCTATAAATGTTTTAAAATTGTCATCAAAATATAGGTGTTCTGTCTTGAACATAAAAAGTCCAGACACCTTAAATGATTTAACAGCTTTCATAACTACTCTAGATTTTGTGGCAAGAACAGTAGTATGTAAAACACAATGCACATTTCAATAGCTAGAAAATGACAGGGCCACATCACAACATAGCACAGGTAACACCAATATGAGAGGACACAGAACCTACCTGAGCTGTAAACTAATTACCTTTGCTAAGATGTGAAGACAGACAATTTTAATGTTGTACTCATGTGCTGTTATTGCTGCCCCCCAACCCACATGGCAGTTAAAGATGTGATACTTTACCTCCTCCCAGCACTTAACAAATGTTTTCATCACTTTTCCTCTAACACCATTAAACATATATTTTTCCAATCAATGTAAATTTTATTGGAGGCATTAATTTATCCAGTTGTGAATGCAGTATGGCCTAAAAAAGCTATTGCTCTGATGTTAATCTTCACCTAATCCTTAACATTGGGTTCAGTTCCGACTTGGCCATATGCTCAGCTCATGCTCTCCAAACTCTCAAGCCAGGCTCTACCTATAATGCTCCTCACAGAGATTACCTCAGATCTCTATTGCCACTTCGCACACCAGATGTGCTTCTTTCACCTCTCGAGATTTGGCATTTAAAAGTAAGTGTTATTTAACTTCAAATATTTTCTATCTATCTCGTTAGTAATCTTATCTACCCGCCCCTCTCTTAAGTTCTTTTTCTTACCATCCAGTAACCTCTTACTACCATAGTTGGTAATCCTTTTCTTAGTTTAGTACCCTTAAGGTACATCTAATTACCATCAGTGGTATTATTTCCTTTCCTTTCTATCTTTCCTTGTTTAAAAAAAAAAAATCTCTCTTTCTCTGCCCAGTCTTTTTTCTTTTCACCGTTAATGGCGGACCAAAAGCAGTCTTCATCATCTTCTAAACCTGTCAAGGGTACATCAGGTTTTAAAAGATGTAAGAAATGTTAGGACAAAATGCCCAGTTCAGACGGGCACACTTTATTGCCTCGGCAAGATTCACTTGCAAGTGAATTGTGCTATTTGTCATGGGTTCTCCTCTCATACATTAATGGAGAGGAAGAACAAACTTATTCTGAAAGGGTTATTGAAATCGCCCTTTGACGAGGCCATTTCTGGTTCGACAGAGAAAACTGGAGAAGCAAGAACTTCATTTTCTACTTCTCATGGTTCCAAAAAGTGATCTTTCTTGGTTCTGAGTTCTTCAGAACCGATTAAAAAGATTTAAAAAATTTTCTTGGCACTAAAAAGTTCTTCAGCACCGGGAGACATAACAGTTCCTACCAAACTGACTTCTGAGCCTTTGACCACCTCTTCATTGGTACCGACAGAGCACATAGTACCGAAAGTAGTGGAAATGCCTAAGCTCCTCTCGTGCTGCCTATTCTCTCACAGTGGATCCATTTAGAGACACCCCATTTGTGGAGGTAAGACATCCCAGATCCCAGATCTTCTTCTGGTTCTTTGGTGAGGTCTACTAAGAGTATGTCGGAACTTGACATTATGAGGTTAGTGGCTCAGCTTCTTGTGGCAAGAGGATTACCTTTGTTTCTGAGCCAATCCGGCATCGAACCTGTACAGTCATTGACACCTACATATACTCCTCCTCCATCTCTTCCCGAGCCTTTGGAGCCCTCCATCCTGACATTGCCAGCACTGACTGACATGGTTCGGATAGCGTGTTTGTCTTTGATTCCGACTTCCACCTTGAGTATCACCGTCCCTTCAGCACCGGAGAACTCTCGGGCTCGAGACTCTTTGGTCAGCTCCAAGATGCTTGGTACTTTTTGATTTCCATCTCAACCTTCTGTGCCTGTCGGAGCATAGGCCCTTGTAGTTCAGACCCAGACTCCTGGTCTGGGGGTGGCTCGGTGTGGGGTCTGACCCCTGTTCTGAAGCAGTCTATTTCGGTTCTGGGCTCCCATCCCTCTACGGGGGGGACCTGCCTTCCAGATCATGGAGAAGGCTTTATCCGTTGGGGATTCTCAGTCCTTGCCTTCCCTGTCAGGACAGATTTCTTCTCCTTCCTCCCAACCTGAGCTTCCATTGACCTCAACTCCTGGACAGAGGACACAAAAGCCCCAGGTGACTCCAACATTAGTGGTCTCCTCTTCAGAAACTTCCCTGGAACATCCCATCCAGGAAGTCCCTGCAAAGAGGAAGTGCAAGAGGAAGCATATGGACTCTCCAGAAGTATCTTACACCAAGGATACTGATTTTGATGAGGGGGAAGGTTCCCCCAAGTCACCCCCTGATGATGTTTCCATCAGGAATATTCTGGAAATCTTAAAACAAAGGGGTGGTCTCCACTCAACTTTCTTCAGTGAAATCAGTATACCTGGAGGCTTTTCATGTCCAACCCTCCACTTCTTGGATCTCTCTGCCTGCTAACAATCTCATCAAGCTGATCACTCAGCGGGCATGGAAGATGCCTGATTCCATAGAGCCAATACCCAAGAAACCTAACCATGTTCTATCTACACCCAAGAAAGAGCCACACTGGTCAAAGGGAATCCCTGTTGACGTCATGGTGGTAGCAGCTGCCACCAAGAGATAACCTGCGCAAGACAGCCCTACTATCCATCCTCCTAACAAGGAGTCTAGGATGTTGGATAGATTCAGGAAGCATGTATTTGCTTCAACGACCTTTGCTCTGAGGTCCTTGAACTATATGGCACATTTCACAGGATCGCAGAGGGATTTGATTAAGGAACTTTCAAATACTTTCTCAGGAGCAGTAGCTGAAGAGGTCCATGATAAAGTCTCCTCTCAGCTTGCAATCCTACTGTCTGTATCAAATTTGTCCATGAGGCTCATAGCACATGCAGCTGAAGGGAAGTCCAGAGCAGCGGGTTCAAGTATAGCCATCAGAAGGCACTCCTGGATGCGGTTATGTGATTTTGCGGAGCCATTTAAAGTGTTGCTCGTCTGTTTGATACCAGATGGCTTAGTGGCTAAGGTCTTCCTCTCCCATACACAAGATGCAAGGGTCAATCCTGACCTCTAACCAATGTCTGTGTGGAGTTTGCATGTTCTCCCTGTGTCTCCGTGGGGTTTCTCCCATGTCCAAAATACATGCTGAGTGTTTCCATCTCAGACTCACCAATGAGTGGAGCTGTGGGCAGCACCACAGACTCTACATGGTGCCCTATAAGGGGAAGAGTTGTACAGATCAACCGCTTTGGGCATCTACTGTGGTGCGCAGTATCCTCAAGACAGGAGAACATGGATCACAGACTGCGCACCGTGGCCGGGTTAACCACTTGACAGTGTAAAATATGGATCTAGGTGATTCAGTCATGTTGACTAATGTCACCAAAAATGGGCATGGGTAGTTACCGGTGATAAGTGGGTTGAGGACCCGCCCTACTGTGACCCACGCCAATGACCCTTGCTAATGGTGGGAGGGGTATATATGCCCCTATTGACCAGTGTGTGTCCACCATAAAACCCAGCAGCCCTGGGACAGTAAGCTACTGGCAGCCTGGGTTACCTTGGATAGCTCTGTTGAGTGATAGCTGGACATAAAATCAACCAACCTGCCAAACATGAACTGAGAAGTGCTATGCTTAATGTAGGTTCACTGACAGGGCGCAGCTTGGAAGTGGATGACATGATGATTCGGAAGAGGCCAGAGATCCTATGTATCCAAGAGATGACATGGAAGGGCAGTGCAGCAAAGCCACTTGGCTTGGGATCCAGAGTCTCCTACTCAGATAGAGGGCAGGCTAGAAATGGTGTAGGAATTGTGGTGAGAGAAAGGCTTCAGAAGGCAGTAAGGAGTATCATCTGAATTAATGACAGACTCATGGCAGTCAGACTCCAGTGTAATGATAGGGCAGTATTCATAATCTCAGCCTATGCCCCACAGCAGGGTTGTGATAGTGAGGAAAAGAGTGCATTCAGACAGCAGTTGCAGGACCTACTAGATAAAGCAGGAGAACATGAATTGGTGTTGATAATGGGTGACGTGAATGCACATATCAGGACAGACAGAACAGGCTATGAGGACTGTCTGGATCCACATGGGTGGGGCAACAGGACTAAAGAAGGAGAAGCCATTCTAGTTTTCTGTCTGGCAAATGGCAATAGCTAGCACATGGTTCAGAAAGAGAGACAGTCACAAGATCACATACAAGAGTAGTCAACATGCAACTCAGGTAGACTTCCTCCTAGTAAGGAAAAGGCACTGGGGCAGAATCCATGATTGCAAAGTCATCCCCAGTGAAACAGTCAGCCCACAGCATAAACCACTAGTTGCCACAATCAGCTGCAAGCAGTGGTCAGAGAAGGCCCTAAGGTCAACATAGACAGGGCTGAAGACCTGGAAGTTGATTGGAGAGAAAGTACAACAGTTCAAGGAATTACTCAGGGCTCTAACACCTCAAGAAGAGGAGAAAATAGGTGGAGTTGAAGAAGAATGGCAGCGCTTAAAAACAGCATGTGTTAGCACTACAGACAAGATATGTGGCCGAGCCAGGTATGGAAATAAGATACATAAGGAAAGCTGGTTGTGGAATGCAGAAGTCCAGGAAGTCATCAAAAGAAAGAAGAAGTGCAGGAAGAAGTGGGAGATAGAAAAGACTGACCAGGCTAGGAAGGACTACTGGTCGGCTAACAAAGAATCTCAGAAAGAAGTTGCAATAAGAAAGACTAGGGCAATCAGAGGCACTGTACCAACTTCTGGAAAGTGACTCAGTAAGGGCACAAAGAAACTTTATCAGGTTGCAAGGCAAAGTTAGAAAGATAAAGAAGATAGTCAACACCCTTCATTAGGGATGCCAGCAACAACCTGCTCACCGGTCCAGAGGTCATCAAAGGCAGATGGAAGGAGTATTTCCAGCAGCTTCTGAATGAATAAAACCCCATAGAAGCTGTACTGCCCCAGAAACAGCCTACGATGAGAGGAGAAGAAGAGGAGCCCACCCTAGAAGAAGTAAGAGCACCACTAAGGAAGATGAAGTCAGGGAAAACAGCAGGCTCAGATGAGGTTACAGCAGATATGATAAAAATGCTGGGTGAGATAGGGGAGAAATGGCTCCTGAGGGTACTAATAACTTTGTGGAGAGAAAGGCGTATCCCAGATGACTGGTGAATAAGCATACTCGTGCCAGTGTACAAGAACAAAAGGGACATCTACAACTGTGGGGAGTACAGAGGCATTAAACTCCTATCACATTGCATGAAAGTTCTGGAGAGGGTGATTGATAAACGGATATGCAGAGTAGTAGAATGTAAGATGGGAGATGAGCAGTTTGGATTCAGATCAGGATGCAGCACAATTGACCCGATGTTTGCATTGAGACAGATACTTGAGAAGAAGCTAGAGATGAGGAGAGAGTCCAACTGGGCATTCCTAGACTTGGAGAAAGCATATGACAAGGTCCCAAGAAAGCTGATCTGGGCAGTACTGCAGTGGTTTGAAGTTCCAGAAACATTGGTAGAATTAGTGCAGACTATGTACAAGGCCCCAATGACTCAAGTACGAACAGTGTTTGGCCTCACAGAGGGGTTCCCAATGGGAGTGGGTGTACATCAGGGTTCAGCTCTGAGCCCACTGCTGTTCATACTGGTGATGGACTGTATTAGCAAACAGATTGTTGGGGAGGGATCAACAAATCTGCTGTATGCAAATGATCTGGCAGTGCAAGCAGACACCGAGCTAGAACTTCAACAAAGGATAGGAGAATGGAATGCAAATCTGAAGGCACATGGGATGAAACTAAGCACATATAAGATGGTGCTAATGGCAGCAAATTGGGGAAATTAGAAGAAGCTGAGAATAGAGATAGAAGGGAAGATAGTAGAACAGGTAAACAGCTTCAAGTATCTGGGAGGGGTAGTTGAAGAGAAGGGTAGTCTGAATGAAGAGGTCAAAGCTAGAATCAGAGGGGCTGCAGCCAACTGGCATAGAGTATCAGGTGTAGTCTATGACAGAAGAATGCTAAAGAAGCTAAAAAGTAAGGTGTACAAGACAGTGATGCGACCAGTACTACTGTATGGTATAGAAACCTGGGCAGTATAGACAGAACAGTTGAGGAAGCTAGAGGTGATGGAAACTAAATGCCTGCGAAAGGTCATAGGATGCACACTGTGGGAGAGGCAAAGAAATGAGGACATAAGAGCAAAAGCCAAAGTAGCTCCAATTGCAGAAAAGATCAAAGAGAACAGATTACGATGATTTGGGCACATGTGTAGAAAAGCAGAAGACAATCTGGTGAGGAAGATTTGGGACAGACAGGAAGAAGGTAAGAGGAAGCGAGGATGTCCAGCAAAGAAGTGGATGGATTGTGTGAAAGAAGATCTGCAACAGTCAGGCATGAGTGTTGAAGAAGGCAGGAGTGTGGCACTGAATCAAGAGAGTTAGCGACAGTTAACATGATACCCCTACGCCATGTAGAAAAATATGAAAAAAGGGGGCAGATGATGATGATGATGATTTAAAGTGTCATTCGTCAATGCTGCCTTTGACAGATTTACCCTTTTCAGTCCAAAAGTTAAAGATACCTTAGCCAGAAGTGAGCAAGATGGTATGACCCTATCTGTCATTTGCATACATTTTTCCACCCCTCAAAGACATTACACAAGGAATCAAAGGAGTGGGAGACTATGGTTCAGAAAGTCCTCATGAGGCAAAGGCTTCCCTGGAGCAGAGGGGGAGGCAATGGAAGATGCAGAAATGGCCCGCAGAACCAGGGCTCCAGGAAATCCTTCTTTGGAGCCTCCTCGATTGCCTTCCTCTGGAGGCAGTCAGGGGGATGATTATCCCTGCACCTACCAGCCTGGCAATTAATAACTTCAGACAAATGGGTGCTGGAAATAATATCCAGAGGCTACTGCATTCCTCTTTCTGTAACCCCCCACCAATATCAGAAAAAAACTCCCAGATGTTCCACCCAATCAAAGGGAAACAGCAGTCTTAGAAATTCAAAAACTACTCAAAAAAGGAGTCATCCAAAAAGGTCCCACAAGACAAATCAGGATCCGGGGTTTACTCAAGATTCTTTTTAGTGCCCAAAAAAAAAGAGGGAACTTGAGACCCATTTTGGATCTCAGCTGATTCAACAAGGTAGTAAAACAAATCAAATTCCGGATGGTCTCTGTTCAAGCCATACTTACTTTCTTGGAAAAAGGTGACTGGATGTGCTCTATAGACCTCAAAGATTCTTATTACCACATAAAAATGGAAAAAAAAACTCCAGAAGGTTTCTACACTTCTGACTAGGAGCCAGTCATTACCAATTCAGAGCACTGCCCTTTGGACTCAACACAGCCCCCAGGGTTTTTACCAAATGTGTGGCAGTGGTTGCAGCTCATCTCAGACTGCAAGGTTTTCAAGTCTTCCCATATCTCGACAACTGTCTCCTCACTGCTACCACCAGGCATCAGTTAGAACAGGAAAGGGATTTCACCATGGACCTCTGCAAATCTCTAGGATTCTCAATAACTCTAAAGAAATCCAATCTGCACCCTTCTCAGCATTTGGTCTTCATAGGGGCTCACCTAAACACAGTCTCCAGAATAGCTTCCCTCCCAACAGAGAGACTTCAGAGTATCAGGGCTCTAGTCAGACAAATCCTCCAAAGCAGCAAAGTTCCAGCAAGACTTATCCTACAAACTTTAGGTTCAGTGGCAGCTGCAGTTGTTCTGGTCCCTCTATCCAGGTTTCATATGCGAATACTACAGTGGCTACTACAAACACAATGGTCTCTTCATCACCAACCAATGTCTTATTTAGTTCTAATCACCAACCATTGCAAACAGGACCTAAAATGGTGGCTTCATTCTGACCAAATGCTTGTGGGCTGACTGTTCATCCTTCCTCAACCCCAAGCTATAGTGACCACGGATGCTTCCCAGACAGGTTGGTGGTTGCATTATCTGGGACAGACAGTCCAAGGCACATGGTCCCATTTAGAGGCCAGTTTGCACATCAATGTTCTAGAAACGAGGGGAGTGCTATTAGCGTTGCAAGCATTCCAGGATACACTCCCTCTAGGACAATTGCAATTCAGATTGACAACATGTCAGTACTCTGGTACATCAACAAACAAGGGGGAACCAAATCTTACCCATTATGTGGAGAGGCACTCAGAGTTTGGCAATGGGCAATTTCTTCCAACCGCTTTCTGATAGCAATGCACATTCTGGAAAGTTTCAGTGTGATAGCAGGCAAATTAAGCAGGACAATTCTGATGCCTCACTGGTGGTCTCTGAACCCTGTAGTGGTGGATAGGATTTTCCACTTTTGGGGCCAACCGTGCTGCGACCTATTTGCTTCTCCCTTCAACAATAAATGCAGAATTTACTTTTTTCCTAATCCCCCCTCCGAGGAAGTCACCCAGAGACATTCTTCTGCACACTTGGCCTCCCGGTCTGCTATATGCTCCCCCCCCCCCCCGTACCTCTGATTTCTCAATTCCTAAAGAAAGCCAAAAAGATGAAGAATTCCATAATTCTCATAGCCTCATTCGGCCCTCATCAAGTTTGGTTCCCCTTCCTTTGGCCTCATCTGTTACGGAAACCATGGATCCTGGATGCAGTTCCAGATCTTCTCACTCACCTAGAGGGCATGGTTCATCCCAACCTTCGACACCTCAAGCTCACTGAATGGCTTCTCCAGTTCCCATGATTGCCAGGCATTCATCTATTTCATCCTCTGTTCAATGCATTATCATTGAACACCATAAACCCTTTACTAGAAAACTATACCAGTGCAAATGGAAAAAAAATGTATTAAACGGGCTTTGGAAAAATACCTTGATTCTTTCACTGCTCCTATCCAACACTTATTAGATTTTCTCAATTCTCTTTTTCAGTCTGGTTACTCTGTTTCTACAATTAAAGTCCATTTAGCAGCAATTTCTAATTTCCATCCAGGTTTGAATAACGCCCCCATAATGTCTCACAAGCTTTGTAAGGCTTTCTTGAAAGGGCTTTTCTTGTTAAAACCCCTTACAAAGAACCAGTGCCACCATGGGATTTAACTACCATTCTTCAATCTCTAACCAAAACTCCCTTTGAGCCTTCAGCATCTTGCCATCTCAAATTTTTATCATGGAAAACTGCATTTTTAGTATCAATTACATCTGCAAGAAGGGTTTCTGTGCTACAAGCCTTGTCATGCAAATCACCCTACCTAATCTTTCATAAGGACAGAGTGACTCTGAGAACAAATCCTTCCTTTCTGCCCAAAGTAGTCTCTGAATCCAAAATTAACCAGTCATTACAATTACCTACCTTTTCCCCGAATTTTTCTAACAAAGGAGAATATGTACTTCATTTACTAGACGTACATAGACAGTTGCATTTTTATCTTCACAGAACGAAAGAATTCCGAAAATCAAATCAGTTATTTGTAGCTTTTTCACCAATGCATTTGGGCTATGCAGTTACTAAAGTTACTTTTTCCAAATAGCTGAGAGACTGCATCGCATTCATTTATCAATCTCAAGGTCTTCAACTATCTAAAACGGTTCAAGCTCACTCAACAAGAGCTGTTGCAACATCAGCAGTTTTTCATGCCAGAGCATCCTTAGATGACATCTGTGCAGCAGCCATATGGTCTTCTCATCACACTTTCGTCACCCATTACAAGCTAGACCAGGTCTCGAGGAGTCGAGCATCCTTTGGCTCTATGGTACTTTGGAATATTCTTTCGTGAGACCTCCCAAGACTAAAAGTTGCTGGGGATTGTGTCCCACAGTCAAGGATTAGGTGAAGATTAACAACATCAGATAAAGAAGTTATGTCTTACCATAATGTTCCATATGTGTTGTTCATCTTCACCAATCCTTGACATATCCTCCCTCCTTCCCCCTTCCAGAGACTCTTAGTAGAACTCTCCAGTTCTAATCAAGTTTCTCATTAAGAACTCATAAATGGTTTCGTCTCTATCTGTAGATATGTCTATATGTTTATATATGTATATATATATATATATATATATATATATATATATATATATATATATGTATATGTTTATAACCTTTGACTATTATCTCTCTCTTGGCAAACTCGATCTGAGATAATATCTGTGAGGAGCATTATGGGTAGAGCGTGGCTTGAGAGTTTGGAGTGCATGAGCTGAGTATATGGCCAAGTCGGTTCCGAAGGATTGGTGAAGATGAACAACACAGATGGAACGTTATGGTAAGGCATAACTTCTTTTTTTGCAAACAACAAAAGTAAATAAAAAGTTCCCAGAGGACACGAAGTGCAAATAAAATGAATTAGAAATAAAAAAGATAAAAAGCAGTTCGACACAACAGAAAAAGACAACTAATTTAATAACAGCAGGTTAGCGCTTTCACGGTCACTCAAACAACCGCTTCATCAGACAAACATTTCATAAAACAGTCAATATTTTAAAAACTATGCACTAATAAGAATGCCATACTAATGAACTATCTTATAAAATTTAAAGCAAAACAACATATATAAAAACTCATATAAAAAACATATATAAAAAACTATAAGTCAATAAGTTAATGTTTCAAACATCTCTGACGTAAAAATGGTTTCAAAGAAATAATGAACGTAATGTAAATTTTTTAATTTAACTAGAGATGAAAATGATGCATTAATGGAACTTAAAAATTTGAAAACAATGGGCCGGATTCACGAAGGCTTGCATGGAGTCTAAGAGTAGTGTAAGACTCCATGCAGCCTTCGCGATCCAGGAACAGCCCAAAGTCCATGTAAGAGCCAAGCTAAAACGGCTCTTACACGGAGTGGGCGTGGATAAGCTAATCACCTCACTTGCAGCCTAATAGCATGCAAATGAGGATGATTAGCGATCCAGGAAGCCCAGAACAGCCCGTGTAAGAGCCGTTTTAGCTGCAGAAATGTACTCAGTTGACAACTGAGTATGTTTCTGCAAAAACCGCAATGGAGCCATGTCAGCTCAAATAAAGAGTGCATATGTGTCAGGCAGCATGCCAATGGCCAAATATGTGGCCATTGGCAAGGTAACCTGATGCAAATATATTAAAAATATAATTTTTCGGATTGCCGATGTTTAAACAAGCGCAGCCCCATAAGCGGGCTGCGCTGTATAGATATAAAGCGAAGGTTTTAAACCCACAAATGTGGGTTTTATGCAATACATGGAATGTCAATGCAGGGACCAGCAGACCAAAACCAACATGGCCACCGTGTAGTGGTTGCTAAGGGGAAGCTGAGTCTAAGACATGTAACTAAGCATTAGTAGGCAATCTGATGCAAATGAGTGTAAAAGGAAAAAACTGGGGGAAAAAA